>NC_079194.1:15160424-15460424 GCF_029499605.1 Hyla sarda | reverse complement strand
TAACAAACACAGTACAGAAGTCAGGGAACAGATCAGGGCACACAAGGATTATTTAAAAACAGAGTCAACAAAGCCAAGTCAGTAAAAGAGAGAGTGTCACAGTACAAAAGCAGTAAACAATAGAGGAGTCAGAGAACAAGCTAATAAAATCTATATATACACAGAATATAGCAAAAACCGGAGACAAGGACAATGAAGAATCATTTATCTCAGGCAAGTGTCTGTAAGCAGAGAGCAGCTCAAATAGATCAGCTCAGGAAGGTGTGGTTGCCAAGGGTGAATGCCTTTTACTAGTTTTACATTCGCCTAGGCTTAGTCACGGCAACAGGCGAGTCCGCAGCTGAACAGGAGAGCTGGAGTTGCTGTTAGAGCTAGAAAGAGACGCCCTGGTTACAACTGATCAGTCGGGGTCTGAACACTCATACCCTGACCGATAACAACCTTTGATTTGTCTCTATGTAAGCTAGTACGATGGACAGACACATATAGATTATTTGTTACCGTTTTGTCTTTTTTTTTTTTTTTTCAGGTGTCCTGTAAGACTTCAAGGTGTTTATATGAAAGAACAATGTACAGGAAGCAAATGTGAGTGTAAAAGGGACATAGACACGGGACTGTATGAAGATGGATGTGTATTTGTTCCTGATAAAAATGTTGCTTCCAAACACTCCATAATGTATCTGCAGGCCATGCCTAGTGTAAGTTACATCCACATCTTTATGTCTATTAACACTATCTCATCTTAATTATTGTATCTACACAGGACCCGACCTAATACAAGCACAAGAGTCATTTATAAAAAAATAACATGGGAGACAATTGGGATTAGAAGTTGTACATCAGGAACGGTGCAGATCAAAAATCTTTTTTTTTCCTCCTCACCTTTTAAAAATCATAACCCTTTCAATTTTCCACCTAAAAATACATATTATGGCTTATTTTTTGCACCACCAATTCTACTTTGCAGTGACATCAGTCATTTTAGCCAAAAATCCACGTCAAAATGGAAAAAATAATAATTGTGCGACAAAATTTAAGAAAAAACACAATTTTGTAACTTTTGGGGGCTTCCATTTCTACACCGTGCATTCGGTAAAAATGACACCTTATCTTTATTCTGTAGGTTCATAGGGTTAAAATGATACCCTACTTATATAGGTTTGATTTTGTCGTACTTCTGGAAAAAATCATAACTACATTGCAGGAAAATTTATACGTTTAAAATTTTTATCTTCGTACCCCTATAACTTTTTTATTTGTTCGCTTATGGGGATCTATGAGGACTCATTTTTTGAGGCGTGATCTGAAGTTTTTATCGGTATCATTTTTGTTTTGATCACATTTATTAGCACATAACATTGGGGGGACTATAACATTGCACACACTGATCTCTTACACTGTTCACTGCCATGCATTAACATGGCATTGATCAGTGTTATCGTTGCTCGACTGCTCCTGCCTGGATCTCAGGCAAGGAGCAGTCAATCAGCGATCGGACACGCAGGAGGCAGGTAGGAATCCTCCTTGTGTCCTGCAAGCTGTTTGGGACACCACAATTTCACAGCGGCGGCCCTGAACAGCCCGAATGAGCTGGCGGAATGGTTTCGGTTTCACTTCAGACGTGGTGGTCCAATTTGATCGCCGCATCTAAAGGGTTAATACTGGGCATCACCGCGATCGGTGATGTCCTGTATTAGCCGCGGGTCCCGGCCATTGATGGCCGCCAGGACTGACACAATATGACGCGGGGTCGTTAAGAGGTTAAAGGGGTTATCCGGCCAAAAGACACATTATCCCTATCCAAAGCGGCGGACCCCCCGCAATCTCTGTGCAGCACTCGCATTCTATGTGGAGCTGCATCTCCAGTCTCAGAAAGCTCTTTGTTTCCAGGACTGGAGATATGACTTCATGATTCTGACCAATTGATGTTGTGGGGAACATGGGGAGAATATGGAGGTCCGTACCTGCAGGAGAAGATGCCTGGGAACCCCCCGATCTTTGCTGGAGACTGCTGGATCCTGGCTCAGGTCGGGAAGCGACTGGGTGTGGGGGGGGGGGGGAATGAAAGTGAAAGTAAAGTGATCCTTACTGTGGCAACCACTGGGAAGGCCAAACTGCAACTCCCAGCATACCCAGACAGCCAAAGGCTAGTTTTGCAACATCTGGAGGGTCACAGTTTGGGGACCACTGTTACAGTGGTGCCCAAACTGTAGCCCTCCAGATTTTGCCAAATTACAACTCTCAGCATGCCTAGGCTGCCCAGGCATGCTGGGAGTTGTAGTTCTGTAACATCTGTCCCTTCAGATTTTGCAATTTTCATGAATTTTTTGAAAATTGCTGCTCTACTTTGAAGCCCTCAAATTTTTTCAAAAAGTAAAAATATGTCCATTTTATGATGCCAACATAAAGAGGACATATTGTATTTGTGAATAAAAATAAAATGTATTTGGAAAATAAATTTCCCTTACAAGTAGAGAGCTTCAAACTTGGAAAAATGCTAAATTTTCTAAATTTTCATGAAATTTTGGGATTTTTCACCAAAAAGGATGCAAGTAACGACAAAAATTTACCACCAATATAAAGAAGAATATGTCACGAAAAAACAATCTCAGAATCAGAATATTAGGTAAAAGTGTTTTAGAGATATTAATTCTTAAAGTGACAGTGGTCAGATGTGCAAAAAACGCTCTGGTCCTACAGTGAAAATTGGCCTGGTCCTTAAGGGGTTAAAGGGGTACTCTGGTGAAAACATATTTTTTTTTTAAATCAGCTGGTGCCAGAAAGTTAAACAGATTTGTAAATGACTTCAATTAAAAAAAATCTTTACCATTCCAGTACTTTTTAGCTGCTGTATGCTACAGAGGAAATTCTTTTCTTTTTTAATTTCTTTTTTTTATCTTATCCACAGTGCTCCCTGCTGACACCTCTGTCCGTGTCAGGAACTGTCCAGAGCAGCATAGGTTTGCAATGAGGATTTTCTCCTGCTCTAGACAGTTCCTGATATGGGCATCAGGTGTCAGCAGAGAGCACTGTGGACAAGACAAAAAAAATTCAAAAACAATAGAATTTCCTCAGTAGCATACATCTGCTAAAAAGTACTGTAAGGTTAAAGATTTTTTAATAGAAGTCATTTACAAATCTGTTTAACTTTCTGGCACCAGTTGATTTAAAAAAGAAAAAATGTTTTCCACCTGTGTACCCCCTTAAAAGCTGTGTATCACACCTTTCCCCTTGCTCACATTGTGTGAGCTCCCGGCAGAAGAGAGTGGGCATTCCCCAAAAGGCACGACATCACTGGAGCCTGTTAGAGCTGTGCTTTGCCATGCCCCGCACGCACTTCCTGAGTTTGAGTTTGGTCTCCTGCCAGGCTGGGAGGAGACCAAATTAACTTTTTGACTTGCGACAGGGAACAGAACAGAGCCACCTAGTGGATATTTTTTCAATCACATTAAAAACAAATAAAGGTTGAGAATTTAAACAGCAAGTAAAGGTGTCTTATAATTACATAAGGAACAATATATATAAAAAATGTGGTACTCTTTAAGGCCTATTTAACATGGCAAAAAAAGAAAAAAATAAATTTTTAAGAAAGAAAGATGAGCTGAGGTAGGAGTTAGACATGTTAACTTACTTTCTGGCAAAATCTGAGAAAGCCTCCCTAAAGGCCTCTTCTTTTAGGTGAACAGAAGTCTTGGTGATACATTATCAATCTATGTCTGAGGCCCAGATTAGGCTAGGATCCCACCACGTTTTGTTAAATACGGCTCCCGTATACGGCTGGGAGGAGGGGGGCGGGGCTTAATTTCAGCGCACTCAGCCGTATTCGGGATCCGTATTTAATGTATGTCTATGAGCCGACCGGAGTGAACCGCAGCCTCTGGTCGGCTTCGTTTTCGGCCGTATGCGGTTTCTCGACCGCAGGCAAAAACGTGGTCGACCACGTTTTTGCCTGTGGTCGGGAAACCACATACGGCCGAAAAAGCAGCCGACCGGAGGCTGCGGTTCACTCCGGTCAGCTCATAGACATACATTAAATACGGTTCCCGAATACAGCTGAGTGCGGGCGCCGCAATTAAGCCCCGCCCCCTCCTCCCAGACGTATACGGGAGCCGTATAAACGTGGTGTGAACCCAGCCTTATTCTGATTCCCAGGAAAAACAATCATCTCAGTGAGTTGAAGTCTTATAGACGCACCTCCCTCCTCAACACTGATGCAAAGTCTTTTAGAAAGATACTGACGTGAATTATACGATATATATCCTGTATATTTAATAAAGATTGAATGGACACGCTCATTAAAGCTCATTTTTACTCTTTCACTCCTTATGGTAAATAAAAAATCTTTCTAATGTATTTTGTGACTACATTTAAAAAAAAAATGAAGTTATCTATATTTTATTTGTGAATTCAAATAGAGAAAACAGACATGGTCTCACATCCACAACATGCGCAATGATCTAATGCTTCTCAGCAACATTTATTAAACTAACAGGTCGTTAGTGTGCTTTATGATCATGAAGTGCAAGCCCACTAGCCACGTCACGGTCACCTGTAAGTAGACAGTCCCTAACGTCCCTAGCATAAAATGGCGTAGCACTGGGCGGCGACCACCACCGCCACAACACCAGTGCCCACAGGGGGAACAACCCACTGGCAGAGCAGCCCCAATGCAACTCAAAGCAGTCAGAGGGCCGCACCTCCCCATAGACACGGTGCCATGGCAGTAATGGACGCCGCACAGCGCCACATCAGTGTGAACAAGGTGTAAAAGCTCACTAACCATGTGCTCCCAGTCAGACTGGGAGGCTGCCAGAAAGGAAGGGGCCCTGTGCAGCTTCCTGCTAATTTATATATGGCTGGGCTGAGGGGGAGGGGCAGAGTGCAGACCAAGTAAAAAAAAAAAAAAAAGATATATTTTATTTTATTTATTTTATTTGTGTTTAAAAAAGCTGCCCCTAGGTGTCTCCCTTCTTGTCCAGAGCACATTTCCCTTATCCCTTTCACAGCCTTTGGAGAGGAAATCATGAAATGCAGTCTGGAGAGCTGAGAAGTGTGTGTGCAGCTTTAGCCAATCATAGCTCATCTCACACTGAACTGCTCTGGGCTGTGTGTAGCAGAGTGAGGGAGGAAGTTCTCCCCTGTATGGCTTCAGATGATTTCACGCCTGCTGGGGAACGCCCCTTCCCAGTCTTTGAATCTGACTGAGACTGAGCAGAAAAAAACAGAGCAATATCAAGGTAGAAAACTAAAAAATAATAAAAATAAAGGCAGGGGGTGATTTATCATGATGGGGGCAGTGACCTGGGAGGATTATATAATTTAACAAGATCATGAGAGGTACTCTTTAAACTGAGTTTATGGAGGGTAGGTGTATTTGACAATCCTAAAAAGGTTTTTACTTGTGCTTAGATGGGAGATGGACTTGCCTGCTCCATCCTGTCATTGGACGCATCAAAGGCTTTGGACAGCGTGACATGGGAATTCTTGTGGAGGGTCCATGGGAGATTCGGTTTAGGTGTAAGGTTTATCAATATGGTCAACAGCCTGTATGAGGAGCCTTTGGCCAGAATTTCTGCCAATGGAGCCTCAACAGAGGAATTTAGGTGTACACTGGGTTAACACCAAGACTGCCAGCTTTCCCCTTAATATTTACTTATTTTACAGAACCTTTGTCTATCTAATCAGGGATTGGCTTGAATTTGAGGGGTTTGGCTTAGACAGACCACACAGTAAGGTTATATTCTATGCAGATGATATTTCATTGTTTATTGAAAATCCTTAGGCACAAATTCACAATGTAATTTCAAATATTGAAGAGTTTGAATCTCTGTCAGGTTTGGCAATAAATTGGGCAAAATTGTGTCTCTTACCATTGATGAGGGAAACAAGGCGGGAATTGAAAATTCAAACTATCGCTCTTGAATATTTAAGAATTAAAATTAACCCTCGCATAGAGGACTGTATCAAAATTAATGTTAATCCAATGATTGATAAAATTAAAAAGAAGGTGATGGCCCCTCCCATAGGCTTGCATTGAGGGGGCGGAGAATGATGTCACATGGGGGTGGAGCCGTGATGTCACAATGCTCCGGCCCTGTGATCCCCAGTCATCAGACCCGGAGCGAACATGTTCCGGGGACTGATTGTAACGGGGTGCTGCGTGCAAGATCACGGGGGTCCCCAGCGGCGGGACCCCCGCTATCAGGCATCTTATCCCCTATCCTTTGGACAGGGGATAAGACGTCTTAGCGCCAGAGTACCCCTTTAAAGGGAACCAATCAGAAGGTTTTAGCATATATAATGCTCAACAACGTGTTATGTATTCGAAAATCGTTATACTCACTATTCCCGGGGGACATTTTTGCCCCCAGAGATAGTCAAAATATCAGGTTATAAAGTCCCCCACCCCCCCGGCCACCTGGCAAGTAGTCCCCTGGGTGGGGACTTTCACTTGCCAGCTCCATTTTCTGCGGCTGTGGCCCCTCCCCGAGGGCTTGAATGATGGCTCGCGTCATCACACTCTGCTCACTAAGCAGATGGAGCAGAGCGGTGATGGTTAAGATTTTTAAATAGAAGTAATTTACAAATATGTTTTACTTTCCGGTACCAGTTGATTTAAGAAAAAATAAAAATACAGCTGCTGTATGCTTCACAGGAAGTTATTTTCTTTTCGAATTTCTTTTCTGTCTGATCACAGTGCTCTCTGCTGACACCTCTGTCCATGTCAGGAACTATCCCGAGTAGGATTAAATCCCATTAGCAAACTTCTGATCTGGACAGTTCCTGACACAGAGGTGTCAGCAGAGAGCACTGTGGTCAGACTGGAAAGAACTACAAACTACCTGTGGAGCATACAGCAGCTGATTAGTACTAGAAGGGTTAAAATTTTTAAATAGAAGTAATTTTACAAATCTGTTTAACTTTCTGGTACCAGTTGATTTAAAAAAAAAAAAAAGTTTTCCACCAGTGTACCCCTTTAACCACATTTGGATGTTTCAGCAAAAAGAACCTTTAGATGGCGCTGCTGGTTCCAATTATATAATTAACAAACCGTAGCTAGAGATGTAGGTAATACAAAACACTGGGAGGTCTATTAGTAAACAGATAAAAACAATAAAACAGGGGATTACGCGTTTCGGGGGGAGTCTCCCCCTTCCTCAGATCAGATACCATTTAACCACATTGGATTTTGTAGTTCCTCACACACTGTATCAGAGATTTCGTATACCAAAAAGTCTGATGGTGCCTCCATACATCTGGGGATTATAACTGAAGTTAACTGAATTCTGTGCTAAAATATGTTAATGTTCTCAGGTATCTGAATTTTGTGATGCTCAGAGTCACAACACAGAAGCTCCAAATTTACAAAACAGAATGTGCGACTATCACAGTACATGGGAGATCATCGAGAACTCAACCGATATCAAGAATGCCTCAGTATCATCCAATACAAATGTTCCCGAACCCATCGTCACTCTTCTTCAGGCATCAGACAGGGTGGTCACCTTAGTGTCTGATGTTTCGGGAAGTATGAGCGCAGTAAGTGTTTGGGTCATATTTATATTCTATATTATATTTTTATATCATATATGAACCTGCTCTTTTCTCTCATTTAGGTCACTTTCACATGGTTGTATTTTGCAGCAGTATTTGTTTATAGAACGCAGGCACGTAGAATAGATGCTCACGGCACTCCATGCGCTGGTGTAAAAGGTGCTTCTTTATTTCAGACAAAGGGGTTCACAAACATCGGGAGCGGAGACGGGGGAGACAGGTCAACGACCGTTTCACCGCAACTGCGGCTTCTACTGGACCAGTAGAAACCGCAGTTGCGGTGAAACGGTCGTTGACCTGTCTCCCCCGTCTCCGCTCCCGATGTTCGCGAACCCCTTTGTCTGAAATAAAGAAGCACCTTTTATACCAGGGCATCGAGTGCCGTGAGCATCTATTCTACGTGCCTCCATGAAATTTTTGCTCTCTTGCCACTGAGCACCGAAAGACTGCTTTTGGGATTGTGACTTCCCTTTCACTACTAGGCACCTCTACAAGTTACCAGGTACTACACGGTGGTAGTATACACAGCAGTGCCTTCCCAGTCCTCTATTTGTGTTTTTTTTTGTTTATACAACCAAGTTTAAAAAGTTTCCACACTTTATTTAAAGGGTTACTTTGGCCCTAAGACATCTTATCCCCAATCCAAAGGATAGCGGATAAGATGTCTGACCGCAGGGGTCCCGCTACTGGGGACCCCCGCAATCTTGCATTCGGCACCCACTTCTTTGAGCTGCACGCCACGCTGCCAACTCACAAACTGCCGGGTGCCGACCACGGGGCTGGAGTATCCCATAGACTTGCATAGCGGGGGTGGGGTGCGATGTCACACGGGGGCGGAGTTGTGATATCACGCCCCACCCCGCTATGCAAGTCTATGGAAGGGGGCGTGACTGCCATCACGCCCCCTCCCATAGACTTGAATAGCGGGGGTGGAGTCGTGATGTCACGATACTTCGGCCCCATGGTCGGCACCCGGCAGTTTGTGAACTGACAGCGCGGCGTGCAACTCAAAGAGGTGGATGCTGATTGCAAGATTGTGGGGTCCCCAGCAGCAGGAACCCCGTGGTCAGACATCTTATCCCCTATCCTTTGGATAGGGGATAAGATGTCTTAGGGCCAGAGTACCCCTTTAGCTCTTTTTCAATACAAATGACACCAAAAATAAAAATCACTTTTTTGCAGTCACAGAACTAGTCACATGACAAGCTAAGAAATAACCAGTTACTACTCGTCCAGCCATGTTCACACAGCCGAAAATAGGCGCAATGTCCGCCCGGAAAATACAGGTGGACATTCTGCACATTTACTTGATTCAGCGGCTCTAGGACCACTTGGAAATGCACCATCTTTATTGATGACAATGCATTTTCTAGCAGAATTTGCAGATCCATTGCACAGCTCAATGTTTCTGTGGACGACAGAATCAGGATTTCCTCATCAGAAACATCTGCCACAGAAATTCCACCGTGTGCTCAGTGCAGCAAAATCCCATTGAAATTAATGGGACTCTGCTGCAGCTGAATAATCCTCCGGAATACCGCTCGGAAATTCCACTGTGTGAATATGGCTTCCCTCTTTTACCGCTTCCAACAAAAAAATAAAAGTGTGGAAACTTTTTGGACTTCTCTCTTTCATACTGATGCAAAATACTATTATGGATTTGATCCTTTAGACCATTAAAGGAGTACTCCACAGGAAGTTGTATTTCTTTCTGGAATTATTTTCAGTCTGACCACAGTGCTCTCTGCTGACACCTCTGTTCATGTCAGGAACTGTCCAGAGCAGGAGAGATTTGCTATGGGGATTTGCTCCTTCTCTGGACAGTTCCTGACATGAACAGAGGTGTCAGCAGAGAGCACTGTGGTCAGAATGAAAATAACTACACAACTTTCTGTGAAGTATACAGCAGCTGATTAGTACTGGAAGGATTAAGATTTTTATATATAGAATAAATAATTTACAAATCTGTTTAACTTTCTGACACCAGTTGATTTAAATATATTGAATACCGTATTTTTCGCCGTATAAGACGCACTTTTTCTTCCCCAAAACTGGGGGTAAAAAGTCGGTGCGTCTTATACGGCGAATACACCCCTATCGCGGCGGTCCCTGCGGCCATCAACGGCCGGGACCTGCGGCTAATACAGGACATCACCGATCGCGGTGATGCCCTGTATTAACCCTTCAGATGCGGCCATCAAAGCTGACCGCCGCGTCTGAAGGGATAGTGACACTAACCCGGCTGTTCAGTCGGGCTGTTCGGGACCGCCGCGATTTCACCGCGGCGGTCCCGAACAGCCCGACTGAATAGCCGGGTTAGTGCTTACAGGAAACCGGGAGGGACCTTACCTGCCTCCTCGGTGTCTTCTCCGTTCAGGGATCCCCTGTATGGCCGGCGCTCTCCTTCCTCGTCATCACATCGTCGCGTACGTGCGTCGGCGTGCGTAACGACGTGATGGCGGCGACGGAGAGCGAGGATACCCGGCCGGCAGCAGAGACGTTCCGGAGCGACGCGGACACGGCGACAGCGATGGAGCGACATGAAGGGCAGCGGTGAGGGGTCCGGAGCGACGGGGACACGTGAGTATTACTTCCTATGCGGTTGTCTTCAATCTGCGGACCTCCAGATGCTGCAAAACTACAACTCCCAGCATGCCCGGACAGCCAACGGCTGTCCGGGCATGCTGGGAGTTGTAGTTTTGCAACATCTGGAGGTCCGCAGATTGAAGACCACTACTGGGTTCAAAATCTTTATTTTTTTAGATTTTGCAGCTATAAATTGGGTGCGTCTTATACGCCGGTGCGTCCTATAGGGCGAAAAATACGGTAATTTTTTTACATTTTTTAAACTGTAATTATTTGTAAATTTACAGAGTGAACGGGACTTAAGACTGGTCCAGGCTGCAGAAGTTTTCATCATGCAAATAGTTGAGGACGGATCATTTGTTGGACTTGTGGAGTTTCATAATTCTGCTACCGTCATTTCGCCCCTGGTGCAAATATTCAGTTCCGTCCAACGTGAGAAACTAAAAAATCTTCTAAAAAGGAAAGCAAACGGAGGAACAAACATATGCGATGGCATTCGGAAAGGTTTTGAGGTAATAAAAAATATAATTTAATGTATAAAGTGTATTTACAGAATATTTTAGCACTTTTGCATTCTGTCATTATGCCAATGGGCTTACAGTATTTCATACGTGTTACATTAGTATTCCGATCTTCCGATCACTCTAAAAATACGCAAACGCCTGTGCTCACCTATGCTGGAGGCTACTCTCAAGTATCACAATTTGCTCTGGAGTACCACAGGTTAAAGGTGCAAGTAACCCAACTGTGATACGTGGTCTGGCAATATTGTAGGCTTAAAGGGGGCTCTGCTCCCGAGACATGATGGGCACGCCCCCTCGTGACATCATGCCACCCCCCCCCCCCATTATTCATGTCTATGGGAGGGGGCGTGCCTTTCACCTCTTGGCACCCACCAATCATGTTGCCAGGCTGCTGATGAAAGTAAGGACATAAGCAGATCCTTTTTATGTGGCGCTCATGTTTTGACCGCAGCATGTGATGGGTTTACTGCCAGGAATAGAGGTCTTTCTGATTTTGGAAGTGATTGTGGGGGCCCTGGCTGTCATAGTGACAGCAGAGCTTCTGCAATCTTGGCATGGGAGACCCTTCTTTAACATTGGGCAGAAATATGTGCCTCTTCAGCTTCTTTTCTTGATTCTTGACGATCTGACAGACCCTCAACTTGGGGACAGTCCCTGTACTGGATAAGTGCAGAACATAGTGTGGTAGCTTGGGGGGTGTAGGGTGAACAGGGGTGTAGCTGAGCAGTGTTGCAGGGTGTAGCATTAACCCTTGAATGTTGTGACGCCAGGGTTGCGGGTTCCTCTGTATCTATATATCTTACCGCCACCCGTCCCAGGAACGATAGGGAGGAATAAAGGACTGTCCACAGAAGGAATTGTAATAAACTTGAAATAACTTTACTGCAGATTTTAAGCAGGATGAATAAAAACAGTTTTTACAGAGGACCGGGACTTAGATTCCTCCCAGGTTGGCTGGGACTATGTAGTAAATAAGCTTTGACTCCTTTTGTACGCTGTTCCACTAAATTTAGGGGTATGCTTAGATTCAGTAGTCACATAGGATTGATGAGATTTGAGCTGGATTAGCTCATGGTTTAGCAAGGTGCTGAAGTGGAAGGCTTCAGGCCTAGATTGTCTTGTAGCTGTGATCACTTTCATATCCAGGATACAAGAGAGAGATTATTGGCTAACAGCGCTCTTATATCTGTAGGGGCGGGATCAAAGCTTATTGGTCCCCCAAACCTGTCAGTCCTAGTACAAAGGATTCTGGTTACATCACATGACCTCATCACATGACGCAAAAGGTCCTTAACCTTAGCATAACAGAATTATTAAATATCACATGACCTAAGGTCCTGTAAATTACTTATACCATTAGAAAATATATTAATTATATACATGATATTATGAGGCGACTAGGGGTTAACCCACAAAGAGAGCCCTATCAGCATGGAGGAACTCTGACTATGGGGACCCACGACTAAGGTACGGGACCAAGTCCAGTACCGGGACACCACAAAAGCAATGTCAAAAAAATAAAGCACACACAGTCCAAAGGTCAGAGAAAAGTTCAGGACACAAAGGGTTAACCAAAGCACAAAACAGGGAGCACTAAACAGGAAACAGCAAACTATAGTCGGGTCATAAAGCCAAAATAGAAAATGTAGGTACACGGGAGGTTAAAGTTACAGAGCCAGAGTCTTAGCTGGGATAGTATATAATGTTGATCCCAGATATTGCTGTGTATGGGAGTTTCCAGGGGAAAGAAGCTGCTATAAATGATCAGGTCCTACACAGGTCCCTGAGATATAGTCAGGCAGAGCAGTGTTGGCCTTTTACTTTTGCCCAAGCACAGCTCGGAATAATTAGAAATAAGGTTAAAGGGGTACTCTAGCACTTAGACATCTTATCTGCCGCTGGGGAGCCCCGTGATCTTGCACGCCGCACCCCATTTATAATCAGTCCCCGGAGCGTGTTCGCTCCGGGTCTGATTACTGACGATCACGGGGCCGGCGGCGTGTGACATCATGCCTCCGCCCCCGTGTGACGTCAAGCGCCGCCCCTCAATGCAAGCCTATGGGAGGGGGCGGGACCCCTTTGGATAGGGGATAAGATGTCTAAGTGCCGGAGTACCCCTTTAATAGGTCTGACCAGAAGCTTTACAGCAGTACAGAGAGAGCCCTGTGACTCCAAAGTGTATACTGCCCTAAGATGCTCAGTTAGGTTCTCTATATTACAGAATTCTAACCATTAAATGTAATCTTGTGTTAGTCAAACATATGCGGGGGCAGATTTATCAAAACCTGTCCAGAGGAAAAACTGCTGAGTTGCCCATAGCAACCAATCAGATCGCTTCAGAATTTATTCAGATAAAAGGTCTCAGAAAAATAAAAGAAGTGATCTGATTGGTTGCTATGGGTAACTCAGCAGCTTTCCCTATGGACAGGTTTTGATAAATCTCCCCCACGGCCTGTAAGCTTTCAGTTTTATTTGTAAGTAGCTGAGTACCCGGCGCGGCACGGTTTTTCCTACCTAATCCTTGTGGGGGAGGAAAAGCAACAAAGGAGGAAGCTTTTGTCCTCATATCCCTTCCTTAAAGGGGTACTCCGGGGGAAAATATATTTTTTTAAATCAACTGGTGCCAGAAAGTTAAATAGATTTGTAAATGACTTCTATTAAAAAATCTTTACCCTTCCAGTACTTTTTAGCAGCTGTATGCTACAGAGGAAATTATTTTCTTTTTTTGAACTTCTTTTTTGTCTTGTCCACAGTGCTCTCTGCTGACACCTGCAGCCCGTATCAGGAACTGTCCAGAACAGGAGAAAATCCCCATAGCAAACCTATGCTGCTCTGGAAAGTTCCTGACACGGACAGAGGTGTCAGCAGAGAGCACCGTGGACAAGACAAAAAAAAAATTCAAAAAGAAAAGAATTTCCTCTGTAGCATACAGCTGCTAAAAAGTGCTGGAAGGGTAAAGATTTTTTAATAGAAGTAATTTATAAATCTGTTATACTTTCTGGCATCAGTTCAGTAAAAAAAAAGTTTTCCAACGGAGTACCCCTTTAAATCCTGACCTCATATCCCCTCCTCATATCATGTCCCCATATCCGGACCTCATATCCCGTCCCCATTTCCCATCCTCATATCCCATCCCCATATCCCATCCACATATCCCGTCCCTATATCCCATCCTAATATCCCAACCTCATATCCTGTCCCTATTTCCAGACCTCATATCCCATATTCCGACCTCATATCCCGTCCTCATATCCTGACCTCATATCCCGTCCCCATAGCTAATCCTCATTTCTAATCCTCATATCCCGTCCTCAGGTGGGGCGAAGCTATGGTAAAGATATAGTAAGCTGGAATTAAAAGGGGTGTGGCCTAAAGGGTGGGCGCGTCTTTGCAAGATGGGGCATGGAATGGCTTGCCAGCCGGACTGACGCATTCACCAGGAGATGCGGAGCTTGTGGAGCAAGGTACCAGAAGTCCTCTATACTTGCATGGGACTTGAAACAAAAACCCCATCCTTCACATAAGGGGGTAGGTTAGGGGTTAATTTAAAGGGGTATTCCAGGAAAAAAAATATTTTTATATATCAACTGGCCCCAGAAAGTTAAACAGATTTGTAAATTACTTCTATTAAAAAATCGTAATCCTTCCAATAATTATCAGCTGCTAAAATTGAGTTGTTCTTTTTGCCTGACAGCAGTGCTCTCTGCTGACATCTCTGTCTGTCTCAGGAACTGCATAGAGCAGAATAAGTTTGCTATGGGGATTTGCTTCTACTCTGGACAGTTCCCGAGACATGTGTCATCAGAGAGCACTAAGACAGAAAAGAACAACTCAACTTCAGCAGCTCATAAGAACTGAAAAAAAAAATAATAATTTAATAGAAGTTATTTACAAAATTGTTTAACTTTCTGAAGCCAGTTGAGATATATATATATATATATATATATATATATATATATATATATATATTTTTTTTTTTTCATGATAACCCCTTTAATGATGCAGTATGACGTCCTGACATCTATTCAGACCTTGCGGTTGTCTGGTAGCAAATTGAATGATCCATAAAGCTTCTCTATTTAAAAGCTTCTGTCCGTGGTTTCCACTCCGAATCGGTAAGCTGACTCTTTCAATAGTGATCAATTCGATCAATGAGGAATCCCCCGAGTGGCATTCCGCACAGTGTTGAGATACAGCTGAGACATTTCTTGAATTAAAGGGGTTATCCAGGAAAAAAAAATAAAAAATATATCAACTGGCTCCAGAAAGTTAAACAGATTTGTAAATTACTTCTATTAAAAAATCTTAATCCTTTCAGTACTTATGAGCTTCTGAAGTTAAGGCTGTTCTTTTCTGTCTAAGTGCTCTCTGATGACACGTGTCCCAGTTTAGAAGAGGTTTGCTATGGGGATTTGCTTCTTAACTCGGCGGTTCCCGAGACACGTGTCATCAGAGAGCACTTAGACAGAAAAGAACAACCTTAACTTCAGAAGCTCATAAATACTGTAAGGATTGAGATTTTTTAATAGAAGTAATTTACAAATCTGTTTAACTTTCTGGAGCCAGTTGATATATAAAAAAATGTTTTTTCCTGGAATACCCCTTTAAAATATGATATATCGGAAAAATGTTTTCTGATACGTGTCTTAAGTGTATTAGTAGTGCACCCAACATACTGTAATCTACATGGCGTGCATGGTAACAAATAAACAACATAAGAGGTATTACAGTAAAAGGGGTACTCCACCGCTCAGCATTTGGAACAAACTGTTCCGAACGCTGAAGCCGGCATTGTGATGTCATAGCCCGCCGCTGCATGATGTCACGCCCTGCCCCCTCAATGCAAGTCTATGGGAGGGGGCGTGACTCCCCCTCCCATAGACTTACATTGAGGGGGTGGGGTTTGACGCCATGAGGGGGTGGGCTAGGACATCACGAGCTCCCGGAGCTGGATCCAGCGTTCAGAACAGTTTATTCCAAACACTGAGCAGCGGAGTACCCCTTTAATGTACTGTTTAACTTCATATGTCTTCCCCGTCAGGTCTGACATGAAAGTTTAGTACTGGAGTTCTCAGTGAGTTTAAACTCTAAAAAAAAAAAAAAAAAAAAAGACTCCATTTAAAAAAAAAAAAAGAAAAAAAAGAGAAATGAAAAAGAGGCGTGGTCATCAGGAAAATGGGGCGTGGTCACTGAAAAGGGGCGTGTTCCCTACAATTTCACAACAACCCAACATATTTACTGACGTTTCCACAAAAACGTGGGGGATTTTAGCTGAGGAAAGCTGAGGGAAATATACAGTATATTACTGCATAACTTCCAAATGGCTGGAGATATTTCAATAATACTTGGTCACATGTTACTTATATGCCCACTAAAAATATAGGATAGTTAATTTAACCCTTAACTACCACCATTTGTGAAGGTCTCAGTTTTGTGTAAAGTCCCATGCAAGTATATGGGACTGCTGGTACCTTACTCCACAAGCTCTGCTCTGCACCCCCGGTGAATGCGCCAGTTTGGCTGGCAAGCCACACTGTCCCCACGTTCTATGCTCCATCTCACAAAGACACACCCACCCTTTAAGCCACACCCCTTTTAATTTCAGCTTACGATATCTTGATCACAACTCAGCCCCACCTGTGGATGGGATTTGAGGACGGGATATGAGGACTGGATATGAGGTCGAGATATGAGGTCGAGATACGAGGTCGAGCTATGAGGACGGGATATGAAGCCAGGATATAAGGTCGGGATATGGGGATGGGATATGAGGTCAGGATGTGAGGTTGGATATGGGGACGGATATGGGGACAAGAAATGGGGACAGGATATGAGGTCGGGATGAGAGGACGAGACATGATTTTGAGATGGGAGGAGGGGATATGGGGTCAGGATTTATGGATGGGATATGAGGACAAAAGCTTCCTCCTTTGTTGCTTTTCCTCCCTCACGTGGATTAGGTAGGAAAAACCGAGCCGCGCCGGGTACTCAGCTAGTATTTACATAATGTTGGTTACAATATGGGCTATTCCCATAAACTTGTTTGCAGAGTTTTTATTTACTTGTTAGTACTTTTTATTGCACATTTTGACTGTTAGGAGTAACACCCCCCAGCTATGCCTGTGCACCTGAGCGGCTCATTTGTTGCCCTATATATTAAGCTCTCACACACCATTTGCCTATGTACGATTAGGAGCGCATACTTGCACTTGAAACGCGTTTTTCTATGTTTGCACGTATCTGCCCAGGACATTTTTGATCTATGCTTTGCCGTGGCGTGTTGCCTACACAAGTCAAAGCTGCAGGGGACCTAGAGGGTTAACTTCTGTCTATATTCTATATGTGTTCACTAAAGGTAATGTGTACACAGCCTTAGCTAGTAAATGGGACATTACAGGACCTCAATAAAATGCTGCAGATAAGCCACAATGGACCACGTGTGGCTCATCGAGGATGCACCTGAGCGGGTCACGTGTTGCCCTAAATAATGAGCTCTCACACACCAAATATTAAAATCCCTATTTTTTTTAGCATAAAAACATAAATCCAGGGCACCAGAGACTGGAATCTGTTATAATTTATTGGAGTTTTTCGTACTGGTCCCAAGTCTTCTTTCAACATTGGAAATTACCACTTGCCCAATGAATATGAAATGAAAATTAAATCATATGGTTTATTCCAGGTAAATAAAGGAACCAGTGACAAGTCCACATATGGTACTGAAATAGTGTTACTGTCAGATGGAGAGGATTCCAGCTTTCCATCGGTTTGTTATAATGAGATAATAAACAGTGGAGCCATCATTCATGTCATCGCTCTTGGACCCAGTGCGGCAGCCGCTCTTGAGAAAATTGCAGATGAGACAGGTAAGTTATATAGACAGGTAGATTATATAGACAGGTAGGTTATGTAAAGAGGCGTATAGGAGCCCATGGTAAATCTACAACAAGATCCACGTGTAACACATGCAGTTTTTGCTGTGTATTTGGACAGTTCTTCATTAATAAAATTCTGACACTTGTGGAATCACCCTATGAGTGCCTATGGCAGCATGAGCTGTAAGTACAGGCCTGCATTAAACACTTAACCCCTAAAGGACTCTGGGTTTTTCTGTTTTTGCACTTTGTTTTTCCTCCTAAAAATCATAATTCTTTCAATTTTGCACCTAAAAATCCATATGATGGCTTATTTTTTGTGCCACCAATTCTACTTTGTAATGACATCAGTCATTTTACCCAAAAATCTACAACGGAATGGAAAAAAAAATCATTGTGCGACAAAATTGAAGAAAAAAACACCATTTTGTAACTTTTGGGGGCTTCCGTTTCTATAGGTTTGATTTTGTCGCACTTCTGGAAAAAATCATAACTACATGCACGAATATTAACACATTTAAAATTTTCATCTTCTGATCCCTATAAATTTTTTATTTTTATGCGCACGGGGCGGTTTGAGGGCTCATCTTTTGCGACGTGATCTGAAGTTTTTAGCGGTACCATTTTTGTATTGATCGGACTTTTTGATCGCTTTTTATATATCTTTTTTTGATATAAAAAGTGACCAAAAATACGATATTTTGGACTGTGGAATTTTTTTTGCGCGTACACCATTAACCATGCGGTTTAATTAATGACATATGTTTATAATTAGGACATTTATGCATGCGGCGATACCACATATGTTTATTTTTATTTACACTTTTTATTTTTTATTTTAAAGGGGGTGATTCAAACTTTTATTAGGGAAGGGGTTAAATGATCTTTATTCACTTTAATTTTTTCACTTTTTTTTTTGTAATGTTATAGCTCCCATAGAGACTATAACAGTGCACACACTGATCTTTTACATTGATCATTGTTTTCCCATAGGATAACATTGATCAATGATTCTGCTGGATCTCAGGCACTGAGCAGTCATTCAGCGATAATACACACAGGAGGCAGGTAGGAACCCTCCTTGTGTGTTCCAGCTGTTCGGGATGCCACGATCTCGCCGCGGCGGTCCCGAACAGCCGACTGAGCTAACTGGGATATGTTTACTTTCAATTTAGACGTGGTGATCAACTTTGAACGCCACGTCTATAGGTTTATAGTGTGTGGCACCGCGATCAGTACCACGTGCTATTAGCCACTGGTCCTAGACGTTGTTAGAGGCCAAGCCCGACCCCCTATGACGCGGGGCCATTCCGTGGCCCCGCGTTATAGAATGGGAGCGGACTCAGGGCGTACAGGTATGCCCTGAATCCTTAAGTGGTTAAAGAGGTATTCCACCCCTAGACATCTTATACCATATCCAAAGGATAGGGGATAAGATGTCTGATCGCGGCGGTCCAGCCGCTGGGACCTCCATGATCTCCATGCAGTCACCCGGCATTCTGAACATTATGTTTAGAATGATAGGTTCGGTGGCTGTGGTTGTGATATCACACCATGCTAAAGTAGCAGTAAAATGTAAAAAAAAAAAAAAACTATACATTTGTAATTGCCGTAATCATGCCGACCAATGGTAACCTAAATGGTAAAAATTTCAAAAAATAAACAACTTTAAAAATTGTTTTTTATTCAGACAGAACCAGTCAATATAATTTAATCAATAAGTTATAAGGACCCCAAAAAGGTACCACTTAAAATACAAATTGAAAGCAAAATAATAGGATGGCTCTCTGATTGAAACACAATGAAAATACCGGGCTAGTCAGAATTGCACCTATACCCTTGGCCTAAAATACAAATGTTCCTGAAAAAAACAAGTCCTCAGCTATGTCAACAAAAAACTATACAATGTATGGCTGAATGGAGACAACCTTTAAAGGGGTACTCTGCTGCTCAGCATTTGGAACAAACTGTTCCAAATGCTAGAGCCGGTGCCGGGAGCTCGTAACATCATAGCCCCGCCCCGCGTGATGTCATAGCCTGCCCCCTCAATGCAAGTCTATGGGAGGGAGCGTGATAGTCGTCACACACCCTCCCATTGACTTGCATTGAGGGGGCGGGATGGGACATCTTGAGGGGGGCGGGTTTATGATGTCACAAGCTCTCGGCGCCGGCTCCAGCATTCGGAACAGTTTGTTCCAAGCGCTGAGCAGCAGAGTACCCCTTTAATGTACTCAACTTTTACTTTTCAGGCGGCTCAAAGTTTTTTGCTACAGACAATTTTAATGCCCAAGGATTGATTGATGCTTTTACTTCGATCTCATCTGGGACTGGGGACATCAGCAAACAGACGATTCAGGTATCATATGACATCTTTGGTATGATTTATAGTAATATGTTGTTACAAATGATAAGCGAGTTACAGGATATCCCAGTGTCGGGTCACCAGCAACTGTAAGGGTGCGTTCACACGGCCGTCTGTCCCAGTTTTTTTTTTTTTTATCCCCGTTTCGGTCCCGTTTTTGCAGGCTGTAAACTGATTAAAAATGGTTTATAAATTTTTTTTTTTTTACAGTCGGTTTACATCCGTTTGTACCCGTCTGCACTCATTTCCGGTTTTTTTTTGGGACGGCAGAAAAAACGGCACATGCTGTATTTTTTCTTTCGTCAAAAAAAACGGAAGAAAACAGGGATGCAGTAAATTTAACATTTAAGTTTATGGAAAACGGATGAGCTTTAATGTCATTTTTTTCAATCCCTTTTGATCCGTTTTTACTTCTGAGCATGCTCAGAACAAAAAAATATATATATTATTTTGTTTATTAACTGAACAATAACGGATACAAACAATCGGACGGGTCTAGAAGGCCGTGTGAACATGGCCTAAATTGAGAAGAGACCTGTTGGCAAGTGTTCAATTCCTTTGCAGCACCACTTCAGAAAAAGTGAAGCATTTAAGGGGTACTCGGCCACTAGACATCTTATCCCCTATCTAAAAGATAGAGGATGAGATGTCTGATCGCAGGGGGCCCGCCGCCAAGAATACCCCCCCCCCTCCCACGATCTCCGCCCAGCACCCTGTGTTCTGAAAGTTATTGTCAGAACGCTGTTTGGGTGGCCGAGGTAGTGACATCATGCCATGCCCCCTTGTGACATCACGCCAGCTCCATTAATGTCTTTGGGAGGGGGCATGATGGCTCCCTCTCCTATAGACATGAATAAAGTGGGCGTGACGTTACGTCACGAGGGGGCGTGACAGGATGTCACGACCATGGCGGCTCAAACCCAGCCTTCTGAAAATAACTTTCAGAACGCCCAGTGCTGCATGAAGATGGCGGGGGGGTCCCATTGGTGGGACCTTTGGATAGGGGATAAGATGTCTAGAGATGGAGTACCCCTTTAGGTAGTGTCCGGTAAAATCAGTGGGCTGCCATTTAATGCACCAATGTGCTGGATCTTCCAGAACAAGAAACTCCACAACTATAATTGCTTTTTGTCTGGACAGATACAAGTTCTGGAAGATAAACTATGGAAGCTCATTCACAATGTATAATATTTAACAGTATTAGATGGGTTTTTACCATTTATACCACTATAATGACTCGCTCCTTTTTGTTTTTATGCATATGCAGCTGGAGAGCACGGCTTCAACGCCTAAAACTAAAGAGTGTTTAAACGGCACAGTTTTTATCGATAAAACGGTGGGGAACGACACTTTCTTCCTGGTCACTTGGCAATTTGCAGTCCCCAACATTAACTTGAAGGATCCAAAAGGAAGAGTGTATACAGCAGCGGATTTTAAAACTGAGACGGCCACCAAATCCTCCAGACTAGAAATTCCAGGAACTGCTGAGGTAAGAAGAGCTTGTGTCTGAATTGTCAATGATTTCCTTTTATATAAAGATAGGGTTCACGGTAGATAAACTGGCAGGGAAGTCAGAATGTATGTGAAGCTATGTGCAAACAGAGATAGGGGGGTGTCAGCACAGTCCAGCTACTGCTTCCAGAGAGTTAAGGGTCTGTAACTTAGACAATGAGCAGAAAACAAGAGGCAGAGTAAAGTAACTGTAACATGAAAAGAGGGCAACATTGAGAAATATATATATACTTATTTACAAAAGTGTATAATTTTACATTCCCTGCAATTTAGAAAATGATTGTGGAGATGTAATGTAATGTAATGACATTACAGTGACCCCCCCCCCCCGACCTACGATGGCCCCGACATACGATCATTTCAACATACGATGGCCTCTCAGAGGCAGCATCAACATACAATGCTTTTGTATGTCGGGGCCATCGCATAAACGGCTATCCGGCAGTGTAGACTGCTTCAGCTGCCACCGGATAGCCGTTTACGGTGCCCCGAGTGGTCCGCTGGCGATCACTTACCTGTCCTTGGGGCTCCGGCGCGTCCTCTTCGGGATCCCCTCATCGTCGGCGCTCTCCATCGTGGTCATCACGTCGCTGCGCACGCCGTCCCGTCATCCAATAGGAGCGGCGTGTGTAGCGACGTGATGGCGGCGTCGGAGAGCGAGGATGACGGGGAAGCAGAGACCTTGCCGGAGCATCGGGGACGCGGCGGCAGCGATGGAAGGCAACATCCCGGGCAGCGGTGACGAGCGGTGATGGTCCGGAGCGGAGGGGACACGTGAGTATAACCTCCAATACCAGTGGTCTTCAACCTGCGGACCTCCAGATGTGGCAAAACTACAACTCCCAGCATGCCCGGACAGCCGTTGGCTGTCCGGGCATGCTGGGTGTTGTAGTTTTGCAACATCTGGAGGTCTGCAGGTTGTAGACCACTGTCCTATGCTTTACATTGCACGGATCCCTCAACATACGATGGTTTCAACAAACGATGGTCGGTTTGGAACGGATTACGATCATATGTTGAGGGACCATTGTATTAGCTTTTGGAGCAGATCTTAGTCTATGCCATCTTTCATTGTGTAAAGTTAACATGTTCCTAATTTATACTTCTAGAGGGGACCCTGGCATTACAGTCTGTGTAACGGTTATTCATCATCTCAAGCGGTAGGAATAGTTGTAACCTCTAAAGCTGTGGATGAAAATGTTCCTCCTGTAGTCGTAAATGCCCATATGAATCAAGACACCATTAACTACCCCAATCCTATAGTGGTCTACGCCTCTGTTAGTCAAGGGCTAGTGCCCGTATCGAATGTAAAGGTTACCGCCATCATTGAAGCAAGTAGTGGAAAATCGGAGACCTTAGAGCTTCTGGATAATGGAGCAGGTAATATTGAGATTAAAAACAGTTAATATGTTTAAATCTGTCCTCTTCTGACTTTTTTCCATTTTGTTTCTGGGATGTGATGCGGCCAAAAAGCAGCAATTTGGGATTTTGTTTTTGTTAAAGGGGTACTCCGGCGCTAAGACATCTTATCCCCTATTCAAAGGATAGGGGATAAGATGCCTGATCGCGGGGGTCCTGCTGCTGGGGACCCCCGTGATCTTTCACGCAGCACCCCGTTACCATCAGCTCCCGGAGCACGTTCGCTTCGGGTCTGATGACTGCTGATCATGGGGCCGGAGTATTGTGATGTCACGGCTCCGCTCCCGTATGATGTCATGCTCCGCCCCCTCAATGCAAGCCTATGTGAGGGGGCTTGACAGCGGGACCCCCGTGATCAGGCATCTTATCCCCTATCCTTTTGATAGGGGATGAGTTGTTTTAGTGCTGGAGTACCCTTTAAGCTTACGCCTTTTACCATACGGGATCATTAACATCATATTTTTATAGTTTCTAGACATTTATGATACCAGATTTTTTTTTATTTTATTTTTTTATGAGAAAGGGAAGATTTTATTTTTATTGAGGAAAGGCTTATTCACTTAAATATATATATATATATATATACATCAACAGAAAAATGCAGCAGCACACTGCCAGCACAAGGATATAGGTGAAACATGAACATGCAGATAAAACATGGAGAGCTATACAGCTATGGTGTAATAGATGCAAATGAGAAACTATGAGATAGTGAGGCACTTAGCTCGCAAATTTGTCTCAGCCAGCGGCCAAATAGCTTGGACCGTCCCACCATGATAAGGTGGCCTCATTGGGACGGACCCTACACTGTGAATATGCCTCTGTGTGAACAGTTCAGTAAGCATGGCAGGATCTGGAATATTCAAGACACTAGGTCCATATAATAGTTTGGTATCAACTAAAGTGCTGGCTGACTTATTCTTCGTCTGTATTGCACATACGGGGGAGTGGCTACCTCCATGTTGGCCTTGCACCCCACCCACCTCTATCAGGTGTGTATATAAGGTGTATTGGATGTTCCAGACCCTGCCATGCTTACTGAACTGTTCACACAGAGGCATATTCACAGTGTAGGGTCCGTCCCAATGAGGCCACCTTATTGCTGTGGGACGGTCCAAGCTATTTGGCCGCCGGCAGAGACAAATTTGCGAGCTAAGTGCCTCACTATCTCATAGTTTCACATTTTCATCTATTACACCATAGCTGTATAGCTCTCCATGTTTTATCTGCATGTTCATGTTTCACCTATATCCTTGTGCTGACAGTGTGCTGCTGCATTCTTCTGTTGCTGTATATTTAGCCTAGTAGCGTGCACCTGCAGTCCAGGTCCATATAATAGTTTGGTATCAACTAAAGTGCTGGCTGACTTATTCTTTGTCTATATATATATATATATATATATATATATATATATATATACTTATACAAATTAAAATTTTTTATGTCCCCAATAGGGTAATATATATAGCAATAACTTGGTTGCTAATGCTGGTATAATAGGCATCACACTGATCTGCTTCTATGGTCTGTCAGAAGGCAGAACATAGAAGACTTCAGCAAAGCCGCAGCAGGCAAGTTAGGAGACCTCCGGCCGCCATCTTGACTCATCTTACAGCCGAGATTACTCTTCATTTTGTCCAATTAGTCTTACTTAGCCCTGAGGATACTTAAAGGGGTACTCCCACCCTAGACATCTTATCCCCTATCCAAAGGATAGGGGATAAGATGCCTGATTGCGGGGGTCCCGCCGCTGGGGACCCCCATAGTATTGCATGCGGCACCCACCTGTTTTTTGTCCGGAAGCGCTGGAGGGTCTGAGTCGCGACTTCGGGAACGGAAGTCTGTGATGTCAGGACTCTGCCCCTTTGTGATGTCACGCCCGTCCCCTCAATGCAAGTCTATAGGAGGGGGCGTGATGGCAGTAAAACATAAAGAGGACGTTACATACCTTCCATCGCTCCGCCTCTATCTTCTTTCTGGTTGCCGGTGGTCGGCGAGTCATATTGCACTCAGCCAATCACCGTCTGCAGCGAAGTCCCGCCTCAGCCGGTGAAAGGCTGAGCGGCAGTGTGACATTTTCGGTCCCGGCACGGATCGAGGATCGAGGTGGAGGCTGGAACAGGTTACCGGAGGAGTGATGGAAGGTATGTACCTCTTTTTTTTTTACTGCCGGCAGTATCACAGGCAATTTTCCCATCCCAGAGCACTCCTTTAATGTAATCAGGATTTATTTTGGTTTTCCATTTAGTCGATGAAATCTACTGACTGTCCATGACTTATGGATGAACTGCTCCAAGGCTCCGGTTCTTCAGATTTTTTTAAGATACATTTCAATAATAATATAATTGTTATACAGAGTTTTGTAAGTTTTTGTTTTAAAATGTGGGAATTGTTGGTTGAGGTGCTAACATTTAAATAACATGTAAATGCTCAGCCCTGTAATTTTACTCATTGTACTAATTATTCTTTGCTTTCTCCAAGGGGCTGATATTGCCATGTACGATGGCATCTACTCCAGGTACTTTACATCTTTCTCATCTAGTGGAAGATACAACCTAAAAGTTCGCGTTGAAAGCAGCAAAAATAAGGCTCGGTTGGTAGTACCCCGGAATCGGGCTCTGTATGTGCCAGGCTATGTGGAGAATGGTAGGAAAATGTATTGTAATTTATTTAGAGAAAAGAAAAGCGGGCATCACAACCGGGTTGACTGTGGTGCTAGCTGGTTGACTCGGTCCCAAGTCCCAAAAGTATATGTAGAAAAACAGCAGCACTCCAGGATATAAGTGAATAATGTGTGGCTTTATTCATCAAAACATCAGAGGTTGCGACGTTTCAGCCTTCTCACAAGGCCTTTGTCAAGCAGTGATAAGTACAAAGTGTGTGATATTTATATCATACAGGTGTAATTCAATTAATGACGCCATATGTTTACAAATGAGTATCAACACAAACGCAGTGACAGTATGATCATACGTGGACAGACAAATTACAAACACTGCATATACATCAGATGTCTGCCACGTATGAAAAAAACAAATCCATAACAAACTTGAACACAATATTCATAAAGTCCATAAACACAATGTGCATAATGACGTGATGAGTGTACCTTCTGGTGGAGGCGGAGTCCCGGCACATGTGGCGCACACCGGAGCTAGTGGAAACGCTGTATGGGATGGTGCAATGGCGTTTGCACCGTTTCCGGTCTGGAGGCGGAAGTGGCGTATGTAAACAAAAGGTCCATGTGGAGCAACTCGCGCATGCGCCCTTCTATGCCGTTTGGGCGTGCGCCATCTTGGAACCTGGCAGCACCTTGCTAACTGGTGTCATTACAAGCTTCTGTACAGCCGTTCACTGGTTATACCAGCACAACGTGGGGGTGGGGGATTACCCATTTTGAGGGGCGGTTGTCATAGAACGGAACCCGTTCTTCTAGACTTACCCGATCTAGCGTCAGTCCCGGTGGGCAACCATCCCAGCGACAGCACATCGGTCCGCTCACTTATATGGGTCATCCAGGCATCCACTATCCCATCTTTGTTCCTGGCTGTCTGCTTGTTGCCCGAGTATCCAAGGGTGCACAGGTATGGTGGCTTTGTTGAAAAAGGAAAATAAAAAGAAGGTCTTCCGACAGCGTTCCTCTTGTCCAGTGTGTTTCTTCATGCGCCGCTCCCCATCTCCAACTATAGAAGGAAAAAAATATATGATTACACACGTGAAAAGTTACAAAAAGGTACTACAGCTTACATTAGGGGGTACAGAGACATCCTGTTACTTAAGTTACATCAGGAGATACCTATAGTTATTCAGGGGTTACAGATTTTATGACTAATCTTGAAGTCCGTGTTAAGACCCTCTGGTTTCAGGGAATTTAAAATATAGATCTTCTGAGCTCTCTTCTTTTCAACGGGCTCACCCTGTCACCACCTTTCTTTAGTGGAGGAATGTGATCTATCAACATAAAGCGTATGTCTTTTTCAGTATGCCCAGCATCGTCAAAATGTTAAGCAACTGGAAGGTCCTTTCTCTTTTTCCTGATTGTGTACCTATGATGGTTTATCCTAGTTTTAAAATCCCAGGTTGTCTCCCCTATATATAACAACTTACAGGGGCACCAGAGGGCATAGACCACATAGGTAGAGTTACATGTTAGATAATGTTTTAGTAAAAATTATTTTCCAGTGGTGGGGTGAATAAATTTAGACCCATTCTGCATAAAGGGGCAATTTATACAAGATCTACAAGGGAAAGATCCGGGGTTGGCACTCGTAATATAACCTTGTCTGGGGCCCCGTAGTGACACGTCTGCTCTCACCAGATGGTCCCTAAGGTTGCCCGGTCTGCGGTAGGACATAAGGGGAAAGGACTGAAATTATGTGATCTTTTCATAGCCATCTTTAAGGATATGCCAGTGTCTCCTCAATATACCTGACATTCTCCCCGAGATGCCCGAAAAGGTGAAAACAAATGCAATTCGAGGGGGCTCGTTCTTCTTCTGACGTGTATCACATATGTTTGTATCCGGATGTAGGATCCTAGCTTTACACTGGTTTACGAAGTTCTGGGGATAGCCACGTTTTGTGAAGTTCGAAGCCATCCGAGTAAGGGCTGGCTCCAATCTCTCAACAGAGCTGACTATCCGTTTAGCCCTTAGCATCTGACTGTTGGGAAGGGAATTGAGCATGTGCCTAGGGTGTTGGCTGTCGTACCTCAGTATTGAGTTACTGTCTGTAGGTTTTACAAACAGATCAGTAACTAGACAATACCCATCGATGCTTACCAAGGTGTCCAAGAATTGGACAGCAGAGGTTGAACATGTTAATGTGAATTGAATGTTAGAATGTGCATTATTCAAAAAATCATGAAAGGCTTGAAGTTGGATGTTATCACCGGACCAGACGAGGAAGATGTCGTCGATGTATCTCCACCACCCCAGCACATGGCTGAAGTGGTGGGACACAAAGACGACATCCTCCTCTAGATGGGCGACGAACATATTCGCATATGTTGGTGCGACGTTCGTCCCCATCGCGGTCCCGACACTCTGAATGTAAAACTGCTCATTGAACCTGAAGTAGTTCCTGGTTAGGACTATCCCCAGGAGATCAATCAGCAAGTTTACCTGGTCTGTGGAGAAATCATGATGAATAGCCTGTTGAACAGCTGCTATTCCACCCTCATGGGGAATAGAAGTGTAAAGGCTTACTATGTCTAGTGTTGCCAAAATGGCGCCCTCAGGTACAAACACATTTTTGATTTTCTCAAGGAAATCTGAGGTGTCACGTATGTACGATTTAGCCCCGCTGCCATAAGGTTGTAAGGCCTTATCTAAAAAGATGGAAATATGACTAGTAATGGATTCCCAGTGACTTGTGAATTTTTGGTAATATGTACAGGTATGGGGTGATAGGATTTTTTACCAATAAGAAGTCAAACAATGGTTTATCAATAAGGCCAGTTTCCAAAGCGGGGAGCAATATCGCCTTGATATCTCTCTCAATATCCCATTTGGGATCAATATGCACTTATATCCTGGAGTGCTGCTGTTTTTCTACTTGTAATTTATTTAGCTATAGTTAATGTATTCTGCTTTATATTTTATGGTGTGTGAACATAGACTTAGTCTTCCAGTCAAAATAAAACAGCCTACCAAAACTAGATGACTATTACCAGACATTCTAGACTAATTTCACCATTAAAGGGGTATTCCGCCCCTAGACATCTTATCCCCTATCCAAAGGATAGGGGATAAGATGTCAGATCGCCGGGGTCCCGCTGTTGGGGACCCCGGGGATCGCAGCTGCAGCACCCCGCTATCATTACTGCGCAGTGCGAGATCGCTCTGCACGTAATGACGGGCAATACAGGGGCCGGAGCATCTTTACGTCACGGCTCCACCCCTCGTGACATCACGGCCCGCCCCGCCAATACAAGTCTATGGTAGGGGGGCGCGGCGGTCGTCACGCCCCCTGCCATAGACTTGCATTAAGGGGACAGGCCGTGATGTCATGAGGGGCGGAGCCATGACGTCACGCTGCTCCGGCCCCTGTATCACCTGTCATTACGCACAGAGTGAACTCGCTCTGTGCAGTAATGATGGCGAGGTGCGGCAGCGGCGATCCCCGGGGTCCCCAGCAGCGGGACCGCGGCGATCTGACATCTTATCCCCTATCCTTTGGATAGGGGATAAGATGTCTAGGGGCGGAGTACCCCTTTAAGGGACTTGCAATCCTGTATATTCAGGTTGGTTTGGGTGATCCTCCTGTAAGGCCTTGTTGCATTAATTAACCACCTAACTGACCTTAAAGGAATACTTTGCTGATCAGCATTTGGAACAAACTGTTCCGAATGCTGGAGCTGGCATTGGGAGCTCGTGACTTCATAGCCCCACCCCCTCATGACATCATGCCCCGCCCATTCAATGCAAGTCTATGGGAGGGGGTGTGACAACTGTCACGCCCCCTCCCATAGACTTGCATTGAGGGGGCGGGGTGTGATGTCACGAGGGGGCAGGGCTATGAAGTCACAAGCTCCCGGAGCCGGCTCCAGCATTTGGAACAGTTTGTTCCAAACGCTGAGCAGCGGAGTACCCCTTTAACAACTTAACACATAAGTGTATTCTTTGATTTATTTAGGAGTGGTCACCATGAATCCACCAAGACCTGTAATCGAGGAAGAAGAACTTGTTGTGGACACATTTAGCAGAACCGCATCAGGTGGAGCTTTTGAGATAACTAATATACCAGCTACACTTCCGACAGATATTTTTGGACCAGAGAAAATAACAGACCTAGAGGCAAAAATAGTGGACGACATTGTTGTTTTAGCCTGGACAGCCACCGGTGATGACCTGGACCGGGGAATTGGTGAGATGTTTATATACAATATATCTGTTACGCTTTAAAGCTAATAATTTAATTCATTCATTGGCTTAAAGGGTACTCCGGGGGAAAACTTTATTTTTTTTTATGAACTGGTGCCAGAAAGTTAAGCAGATTTGTAAATTACTTCTATGTAAAAATCTTAATCCTGTCAGTACTTATTAGCAGCTGTATGCTACAAAGGCAATTATTTTCTTCTTGAATTTTCTTTTTGTCTTGTCCACAGTGCTCTCTGCTGACAACCCTGTCTCTGTCAGGAACTGTCCAGAGCAGCATAGGTTTGCTATGGGGATTTTCTCCTACTCTGGACAGTTCCTGATATGGGCATCAGGTGTCAGCAGAGAGCACTGTGGTCAAGACAAAAAGAAATTCAAAAAGAAAAGAATTTCCTCTGTAGCATACAACTGCTAATAAGTACTGGAAGGGTAAAGATTTTTTAATAGAAGTAATTTACAAATCTGTTTAACTTTCTTTCACCTCCTTGGCACACATTTCATGAACTATCTAAATTGGATTTCATACATAATATTGCATTGTACACAACTCATTACACCAACATATTCTTGCAGATGCTTACTGAATTTACCGACATTGCGGGACACGCTTGTCTGCCAACATTTGCTTGTCAAAGGGGAACTGCGCTGTTGGGGCCCCCACGATCTCCCACAGCACCCGGCGTTCTAAACAAATGCTGGGTTCCTGCGGCAGTGGTCGTGACATCACGGCCATGCCCTCTTGTGACATCAGGCCACGTTCCCTCCATTCATGTCTATGGGAGGGAAGCGTGTCTGTCAACACGCCCCCTCCCATAGACATGAATGGAGGGACGTGGCGTGACGTCACGAGGTGGCGTGGCCATGACATTTGGATCCCGGCCACTGGCTCCGAGCATTCTGAACAAAATGTTCAGAACGCTGAAGCACGTAACCCTTTAAGATCTGTCAGTGGACTTGACCACTGGTCGGTATTAAATTCAATTTTGCTTATTCAGAAAATAAAGTAATCCTTACATTTATATAAGTTTTTCAAAATTGTTATATTTTTTTTAAGCTTCAACCACCCCCTTACAACAGCTGGTCCCTGGATTACCCCAAAACCCCTCACCCCACCCCTCCCTCTTGAAGGCAATATTGCCCACTTTGAAATCAATTTACAGCTATGATGGACCGGTGGCCAAAATAAAAATATGTAGGTTGTGCGGTCATGAACACAACCCCCCTCCCCCCCTTCCGAGAAATTGGACTGAGAGGAGGTCTAATTATGATATGCTGTGTGTGTTGGAGGTGTGGATGGGTTTACCAGGATGGGGGCAATCCCAGTAGCATGGAGTGCGTGGCAAATGGTCTGATGTTCAGCAGCCACCATGGTGTCTTCTCCTGGCTCTTCTCCGCTGCGTCTCCTATAGACTTTTCTTTGCTGCTGGGATTTTCTGTAAGAGAGCATGAGGTCCGAAGTCAGTGAAGTATTCCGCAGGATCTAATGAGGTCACCAAAATATCTCCAGGTCTTGGTGGCTGGGGAATGCCTGACAAGACTACAGGGCCACATTACATGTAATATATATGGCCACGCCCCAGTAAACCCACCCTGATACATGCAGATCATTATAATTAGAATCCCACCCATCAGATGGACTCATATATCAAGAACAGACGGTGGGGGCAATAAACACACCGTAAAGAGGTATGTGTTCATCTATTCATGCTAAAACACTGTTTTTGTTTTGACCACAGGTCCTCTTTTTTATCCCGTATAACTATGAAAATCCTTTTACATTGAGGTCCAGATGAGGAGATATTTTCTTTAAGTGGCATACCAAGGGGGGGGGGGAGGCTTTCCGCCGCGGGTACCACTCACAAGAGGGGTGCCATGACAGAGTCACCCCCCCATCCACTGCTGCACCGCAACCGTGACGCTTTGCCGCCCTGCGCCTGCATCTGTGGACAGGGCCGGCGTTAGGGCGCGGCAGATCGGGCAATTGGCCAGGGCCCCCATCCCCCAGGGGGCCCCCTGTGGGCTGCCATATTTTCTTTTATTCCTGGCAAAAGTACAAACATTTTCAGTGTCAAACTCCTTGGGGGGAGATTTATCAAAACCTGAACAAGGGAAAGGTGGACCAGTTGCCCATAGCAACCAATCAGATCACTTCCTCATTTTCCAGAAGCCTTTTTAAAAATGAAAGAAGCAATCTGATTGGTTGCTATGGGCAACTGGTCAATTGTCCCTCTGCACCTTTTCCTCTTTTTCCAACTTTTTCTCTTTTTCTTAGGTTTTTAGCTTTGATATATCTCCCCCCTTTTCTTTGCCAGATCGCAATTACTTCTGACCACATGGTTGAGACGGGAAACGGATGGGTCTTTCATGTGTTTTAGAAAGTTTCCAATGCAATGTATGTGGTTAACAGTAAAATGAAAGGTTATCAAAGTAATCTGAATGACTACGGTAATATGATATAGTTTTGAATTTTTTTCCCCAGCTACGAGCTATGACTTGAGGATGAGCGTTAACCCTAAAGACCTTAGAGACAACTTTAATGGAGCAACTAAAGTGAACATTTCTATTATCACTCCACAAGAAGCTGGGAAACGAGAAACATTCTCATTCGCGCCAAAAAATGTTATTATAAAAAATGGGACCATTCTTTTCTTTGCTTTAGTCGCAATTGATAAAGTGGATAAAAGGTCAGGTGTGTCTAACATAGCCCAAGCCGCTCTTGTCCTCCCACCACCACCGGCTCCGACAACACCGTCTCCGACAACACCGACTCCGATAACACCGGGTCCCACAACAAGACCTGCAGATGAGAGGAACATAACCACAATGACATTGATAGTATGTTCTACCGTCATCCTTATCTGCATCATTATAAGTATCACTACCTGTATCGTCAGCTGCCAGAGGGAGAAGAGGAGCAATAAAAAAATTAGAAGGGTTCATAAGTTTAATACAAAGTTGGATTCCTTTTTCAGAAAATAAATAATATTCTTTATACAATAATGAAAAGTTATAAATGTATCCAATGTACTTTAAAAATAAATTCCTCATGATTTCTAAAATTGTTGCCATTTTTGGTTAAACTTTTATGGGGGGGGGGGGGGGGGGGGGGGAAAGTGCCCTGCTTATGTGAAGGACCAGTACCGATACAAAGATCAATACAAATCATGGCTTTGATAAACTTACTATAAGGCCACATTCACACTGCATTATTTTGGGCAGAATTTTGGAAACTTGCTTTCTTCCAAAAGGGAAAAAAAAAATGTTCTAATTGACACCTATTATAGGAAGTTATCCAGTAAGTCGGTGTCCATTCCTTTGAAGGCTATGGACACCTGTTAAAGGGGTACTCCGCAGCTCAGCGTTTGGAACAAAATGTTCCGAATGCTTAGAGCCGGCGCCGGGAGCTCATGATGTCATAGCCCCGCCCCTCATGACGTCACACCCGCCCGCTCAATGCAAGTCTATGGGAGGGGGCGTGACGGATGTACCCCTTTAAGTTTAAGTACCCCGTTAAGTTTAAGTTTGTTACTTCACCGTCCAGAATCTCAACTGCTTTAAAGGGGTATTCCGGTGAAAACCTTTTTTTTATTTTAAATCAACTGGTGGCAGAAAGTTAAACATATTTGTAAATTACTACTATTAAAAAATCTTAATCCTTCCTGTACTTATTAGCTGCTGAATACTACAGAGGAAATTCTTTTCTTTTTGGAATGCTCTCTGATGACATCACGACCACAGTTCTCTCTGCTGACGTTATTATAATAATAATAACGCTATATTTATTGTTGTCCTTAGTGGGATTTTAACCCAAGTCCCCAGCACTGCAAGTCAGCAATGCTAACCACTGAGCCACCATGCTGCCCTTAGCATACAACTGCTATGCATCTGCTATGCATGGTTGCTAAAATGGACAGAGATGTCAGCAGAGAGCACTGTGCTCGTGATGTCATCAGTGTTCCAAAAAGAAAGGAATTTCCTCTGTAGCATTCAGCAGCTAATAAGTACTGGAAGGATTAAGATTTTTTATTAGAAGTAATTTACAAATATGTTTAACTTTCTGCCACCAGTTGATTTAAAAGAAAAAAGGTTTTCACCGGAGTACCCCTTTAAGTAAAGCTGTAAGAGAAGGAAATCAATTATGGTCAAAGGCTACAAGACATTTGTATATGTTAAATCACTTTCTTCCTGGTACAAGGAATCAGGGGCTGCCATGATCTCTCACCCAGTACTTTGAGTTCTTAACATGCCTTGGCTCTCATGATATATGGTTCATGTGTTATATAGAGATTCTATATTTTTTATTGCCTTAAAGGGGTACTCCGGTGCTTTATTATTATTATTATTATTATTATTATTTTAATCAACTGGTGCAAGAAAGATAAACAGATTTGTAAATTACTTCTATTTAAAAATCTTAACCCTTCCAGTACTTATCAGCTGCTGTATGCTCCACAGGAAGTATGTTTCTTTTTGAATTTCCTTTCTGTCTGACCACAGTGCTCTCTGCTGACACCTCTGTCCATGTCAGGAACTGTCCAGACTAGGAGCAAATCCCCATAGCAAACCTCTTCTGCTCTGGACAGTTCCTGACATGGACAGAGGTGGCAGCAGAGAGCACTGTGGTCAGACTAAAAAGAACTACACAACTTCCTGTGGAACATACAGCAGCTGATAAGTAGTGGAAGGTTTAAGAAAAAGGCTGGCACCAGTTGATTACAAAAAAAATTGATTAGAAAAAATAGTTTTCTCCCGGAGTACTGCTTTAAAGCCAGGCAGGACAATATGGTACTCCATTAACATCCAGTAATCATATGGCAGCAATTCAACACATTTAGGAATGTATATGTGGACAAGACAACTTGAAGTTCACACCAAGCATCAAAATGGAATAGAAAGGCAATTTAAGTGACTTTGAACGTGACATGGTTGTTAGTATCAGAAAAGCCGGTCTAAGTATTTAAGAAATCTTCTGAGATTTTCACGCACAACCATCTCTAGGGTTTACAAAAAGGGTCCGAACTATTTGAAAGTATAAAGAGAGGGGAAGTTGTGAGGACAAAAATGTTTTGTTGATGTCAGAGGAGAATCGGCAGACTGGTTTGAGACGACAGAAGGGCAAAAGCAACTCAAATAGCCACAATTACAACTAAGGTTTGCAAAATAACATCTCTGACCACACAACATGTCTAACCTTGAAGCAGATGGGCTACAGCAGCAGAAGACCACACCGGGGGCCACTCCTGTCAGCTGAAAACAGGAAATTAAGGCTATAATTCACACAGGTCACCAAAATTGGACAATGGAAGAATGTTGTCTGGTCTGATGAGTCTTGATCCCAGATGTGACATTCAAGGTCAGAATTGATGCATACAACATAAAGTATGGATCCATCCTGCCTTGTATCAGGTTCTGGCTGATGGGGGTGTAATAGTGTAGGGAACATATCTGGGAACTTTGGGCCCCTTAGTACCAATTGATCCTGGTACAAACACCACAACCTACCTGAGTATTGTTACTGACCATGTCCATCCCTTTATGACCACAGTGGACCCATCTTCTGATGATACTTCTAGCAGGATAATGCCCCATGTCACATGACATCATCTCATACCGGACAATGAGGTCACATGACATCATCTCATACAGGACAATGAGGTCACATGACATCATCTCATAAAGGACAATGAGGTCACATGACATCATCTCATACTGGACAATGAGGTCACATGACATCATCTCATAAAGGACAATGAGGTCACATGACATCATCTCATATTGGACAATGAGGTCACATGACATCATCTCATAAAGGACAATGAGGTCACATGACATCATCTCATACAGGACAATGAGGTCACATGACATCATCTCATAAAGGATAATGAGGTCACTGGACTCCAATGGCCTCCACAGTCACCAGATCTCATCCAATAGATCACCGCTGGGATGTGGTGGAAGCGGAGATTCTCATCATGGATCCGACAAATCTACAGCAACTGTGTGATGTCATCATGTCCATATGGAGGAGCTGTGTGATGTCATCATGTCCATATGAACTGTGTGATGTCATCATGTCCATATAGAGGAACTGTGTGATGTCATCATGTCCATATGAACTGTGTGATGTCATCATGTCCATATAGAGGAACTGTGTGATGTCATCATGTCCATATGGAGGAACTGTGTGATGTCATCATGTCCATGTGGAGGAACTGTGTGATGTCATCATGTCCATATGGAGGAACTGCGTGATGTCATCATGTCCATATAGAGGAACTGTGTGATGTCATCATGTCCATATGGAGGAACTGTGTGATGTCATCATGTCCATATGGAGGAACTGTGTGATGTCATCATGTCCATATAGAGGAACTGTGTGATGTCATCATGTCCATGTGGAGGAACTGTGTGATGTCATCATGTCCATATGGAGGAACTGTGTGATGTCATCATGTCCATATGGAGCAAAATCTCTGAGGAATGTTTACTGCACCTTGTAGAAAGTATAAAGGGGTCTGACCAGGCACTAGACAGGTGTACCTAATAAAGTGGCCAGTCAGTGTACTTCATCTAACCAAAATATTGTACCCACTGAGAATGAATGAAAGGGACCGGGACCTGTAGAATGAATGTTTTTGGAGCCAATCTTTAAAGCCAAGTTGATTTATATAGAACCTTTGTTTTATTACATTTGAAGTAGGTTAAAGCTCTATGTAGAACTCAATAAACATATTCCTGGTTATGTCTGATGTTATTTTATCACACATTGTAACGCACGTTTATTGCCTTGAAGGGAAGAAAATATGAAAACTTAGTTTCCTTGTTAAATGAAGGACGATTCATCTCAGGTTGTTATATTCTTATCATTTTACACTAAGGTGTCACAAAGTCCAGACACAACATCTGATAAGTTATAGGAGGATATAAATGTAGCATATGAGGAAACAATATTCATATAGCAGGTTTATGTTCATACTGTCGTGATTGGTAAAAATGACACCCAGAAATATTTTATCATTCCTTTTTATTCTTCACATTTTTGCCAATAGTGAGAGTTCTATGGTCAAACTCAATAATGGGGGGTATGAAGATATAGTTATCGCCATCGATCCTAAAGTCAAGGAAGATCTCCAGATCATTGAGAATATTAAGGTAAGAATTATATATGTATTAAGCATAAGTATATAGTAAATGTCATATTTATTAAACTTAAAAATCTGTCTATGTAGCTGGAGTTAAAGGCAATAGCAGCCAATATCAAGGCTCTGTTATGAGTTGGACAGTGATTACAGCTACCTCCAATAGGGGGCACAAAAGAGACAGCATTCCGCCATCTGAAGGAGGGCTAATTTGCATATTTATTTCTTTCCTAGGAAGCATTGCCTGTTCACATGACTGAAAATGTACAGACATTTGATTGATCCTGCGGGCACTAGGACCGCCTGGAAATGAGCTGTGTTATAGACAGCAATGCATTTCCATGCGGAATCCATAGAAAAAAATTGTCTATTCTTACTATGGACTCTGGAATTGGGATTTCTGCAGCAGGAACATCTGCTGCGGAAATTCTGTTACGTGCACAGTGCAGCAGAATCCCATTGAAATGAATGGGTCTCTGCTGCAGCAGAATGTCCATGCAGAATTTTTGGGCAAAATTCGGCACGGACATTCCGCCATGTGAACATTGCCTAAGTCTCCCTACAGCAGCTAGTGGTGTCTATACAAATAGAAGCTTTAACTCCTCATATATATATATATATATATATATATATATATATATATATATATATAAAATCTCTTCCATATACATGTAAAAAGACCGCTTCTGACATAGAGACATGATAAAAGTTGTGATAGATGAGAGTTGAGAGCTGAGATGCCCAATGGTCTGCAGCGCTTCTTGCCCTGTTGGATTCCTCGTCTTTTCTCAGAGATCTGTTTGGCCGTAGACAATGAATGATATGTATACTGCACTGTGGGGAGAGCTGGACAGGCACAACAGTCACTAAAGGACCCCTGGTCCTTCATTCTAGTCAAGTGCACAGTAAGCTTAGCCCAACAGGATGGGAGAGCAGTCTAGCTAGGTCAGTAGCAGTAGTTACCATCTGAGGTCCATAGCTAGGAGTAATAAGGGTTGTCAGGTTCAGTCTGAAATCCAATATTCAGAAGAATAACTCAGCACACAAATTCAGGAATGCTATTAAAGTCTGGATAGAATAATCACTGGCCAGCAGACTGACTAACACAGGGAAAAGGGAGCAAAGCTTGATGGGCCGGCCACCCATCTCCCTGATTAGCTATGCAGCCCAAATAGCAGAAAGGCGGATGTCATGATAGGGAGTAGTGCAGACCTGTACATTCCCTAATTGGCAGCCCTTAACTGGGCGACGTTCCCTAGACTTGCCAGGTCAGCAACACACAGACAAAACAAGAACCAAATAAAAACACAGAAGGATAACCAAGAGCAAGTAAAAAAGCTGGACAGTGTACTACAGAATCATAACTGAAATTACATCATACTCAAACACAGAACTACAAAGGTTTAAACCAGAAAGTCAAGGTCATGTCTGAATCAGTCCATTACAGTCTGTATAAAACAATTTAAGCCTGGATAGAACAATCACTGGCCAGCAGACTGACTAAAAGAGCACAGGACTTCGGAGCAAAGCTTGATGGGCCGGCCACCCATCTCCCTGATTAGCTATGCAGCCCAAATAGCAGAAAGGCGGATGTCATGAAAGGGAGTAGTGCAGACCTGTATGTTCCCTAAAAGGCAGCCCTTAACTGGGCGACGTTCCCTAGACTTGCCAGGTCAGCAACACACAGACAAAACAAGAACGAAATAAAAACCACAGAAGGATAACCAAGAGCAAGTAGAAAAGCTGGACAGTGTACTACAGATTCATAACTAAAATTAGAACACAGAACTACAAAGGTTTAAACCAGAAAGTCACGGTCATGTCGGAATCAGCAGGCAGAAGAGTAGTCAGGTAACAGGCAAATAGGAACTAGGGTCAGGAATGCTGCTGATTAGTAGGAACCACAAACTTCACATAGGAGATATCCTCCACTGGGTGATGTGAGCGCCGGTGTCATGGCTGATTGCCCTGATGCTCCCACCTCCTGATTGGCAGAAGCCAGGGAGCCGCGGACACTGCGGCCATTGCTGGAGCGAGGCCAGTTAAAGGGGTACTCCCGTGGAAAACTTTTTTTTTTAAAATCAACTGGTGCCAGAAAGTTAAACAGATTTGTAAATTACTTCTATTAAAAGATCTTAACCCTTCCAGTACTTATTAGCTGCTGAATACTACAGAGGAAATGGTTTTCTTTTTGGAACACCGTGCTCTCTGCTGACATCTCTGTCCATTTTAAGAACTGTCCAGAGTAGGAGAAAATCCCCATAGCAAACATATGCTGCTCTGGACAGTTCCTTAAAGGGACAGAGATGTCAGTAGAGAGCAGTGTGGTCATGATGTCAGCAGAGAGCTCTGTGTTCCAAAAAGAAAATAATTTCCTCTCTAGTATTCAGCAGCTAATAAGTACTGGAAGGATTAAGATTTTTATTAGAAGTAATTTACAAATCTGTTTAACTTTCTGGCACCAGTTGATTTAAAAAAAATATATGTTTTCCACAGGAATACCCCTTTAAGTATATTACAACAACATCTAACATACAGGTTTATCTATTGAGGGTGGTCTTTAACATGGCAGAAGTTTTTTTTAAGTGACACTTTACTTCCCTTTCAAGGCAACAGTTTATTTATGTTCTCTGTGGCCCTATATTTATAGAACTACTGGGGCCCATCTACAACCTGTACAGGGGTCCCTTTAAAATAGCAAATATGACACATCCAAAATGTCCCAGGTCTATATGGGCTGATCTTCTTATTAGTGTTGAGCGGCATAGGCCATATTCGAATTTGCGAATATTCGCGAATATATGGACGAATATTCGTCATATATTCGCGAATATTCGCATATTCATAATATTCTCGTTTGATTTTCGCATATGCGAAAATTTGCGTATGCGAAAAATGAACATATGCGAAAATCAGCATATACAAAAATTAGCATATACAAAAATTAGCATAAGCAAAAATTTGCATATGCAAAGATTGGCATATGCAAATTTTCGCATATGCGAAACTTCACACGCCAGTCTCACACAGTAGTATTAGAGCCTTCTTTACACCACACAAGCTGGAATCACTGTGATGTGTACTGTGAAAAAAAAATATATATATATATTTGTAATTACGAATATATAGTGCTATATCGCGAATATGCGATATTCGTGAATAAAATTCGCATTGCGAATATTCGCGAGCAACACTACTTCTTATCAGCCATCGAATAAAGAACCAACTGCGCTGTCACTTTCTATTGAAATATAATAAAGTTACCTTGTGTTCTCCCTTCATGTTTCTGTTAGTGTTGCTCGCGAATATTCGCAATTCGAATTTTATTCACGAATATCGCATATTCGCGAATTCGCGAATATTTGCGAATATAGCGCTATATATTCGTAATTACGAATATTCGGGGTTTTTTTGGGGTTTTTTTTCACAGTACACATCACAGTGATCATCCCTCTCTGCTTCCAGCTTATGTGGTGTAAGAAGGTTCTAATACTACTGTGTGAGACTGGTGTGCGAATGTTCGCATATGCGAAACTTTGCATATGCTAATTTTCGCATATGCGAATTAACACTTATGCAAATTTTTGTATATGCAAATTTTAGCATATGTTAATTTTCGCACACGCGAATATTCGCATATGCGAAAATAAAATTAGAATATTACGAATATGCGAATATTAGCGAATATGACGAATATTCGTCCATATATTCGCGAATATTCGCAAATTCGAATATGGCCTATGCCGCTCAACACTAGTTTCTGTACATTACACTGACATATATAGCAGACAGGTAGGTAGAGCGGCACTTCAGGCAAAGTTCATATAGTGGTACATGTAGCAAATAGGCTCAGGCAGGGGCGGACACAGACAACAGAGGGCCCCTGTGCAAAGAATAAGCCTGCCCCCCCCCCCAGGTAATATGTTTGCTAGGTAAGCAGGTAGTACGTTTGCAAGTAGTAAATTAGGTAGGTAGAACATTCTCTAAGTAGGTAGGCAAGTAGTAAGTTTGCAAGTTATTTAGGCAGGTAGTAAGTTCAGTTGGTAGGAAGGCAAGTAAAAGGTTTGCCGCTAGGTAGGTAGGTTATACGTTTGTTAGGTAGGCAGGAAAAGTGTTTGCTAGGTAGGTAATATTTTTTGTTGGTAGGTAGGCAGGCATATGTTTGGTTGGTAGGTGGGTGACCATGTAACATTTGGTCGGTAGGCCCTTAGTCCAGTGTTTTCCAAACAGGCTTTGGCTGTTTGGGCATGCTAGGAGTTGTAGTTTTGCAACAGCTGGAGGCACTCAGGTTGGGAAACACTGGACTAAGGGCCCAACTACCCACCAAAATGCCACCTTCTTTTGCAAAACTCTAACTTCCAGCTTAAGACTGTCCGAGCATGCTGGGAGTTGTAGTTTTGCAACAGTTGGAGAGACAATGTTTCGAAAACACTGCTGTAGTCAGTGTTTCCCAACCTGGCTGCCTCCAGCTGTTGCAAAACTACAACTCCCAGTATGCCCGGACAGTCTTAAGCTGGGAGTTATCGTTTTTCAACAGCTGGAGGCACCCAGGATGGGAAACACTGGACTAAAGACCTACCTACCAAACCTGAGTGCCTCCAACTGTTGCAAAACTATAACTCCAAGCATGCCTGGACAGCTAAAGACTGTCCAGGATTCTGCTGGGAGTTGTAGTTTTGTAACAGCTGGAGGCACCCAGGTTGGAAAACAATGGACTAAGGACCTACCTATCAAACCTGAGTGCCTCCAGCTGTTGAAGAACTATAACTCCCAGCATGCCTGGACAGCCAAAGACTGTCAGGGGAATGCTGGGAGTTGTAGTTGTGCAACAGCTGGAAGTGCCCAGGTTGGAAAATACTGACTAAGGCAGTGTTTTCAAAACAGTGTCTCTCCAGGTGGTCCAAAACTACAACTCCCAGCATTCTCGGACAGTCTCTAGCTGTCCAGGCATGCTGGAAGTTATAGTTTTGCAACAGCTGGAGGCACACTGATTTGTAAACACTGGTGTACAAAAGCAGAGATACACACCATGTCCAACGGGTCACGTCCTATCTTCTCCACAGGCCAGGCATCCGTGAGTGATGTCGTCAAGGCAGGGGTCACGGCCTGCTCTGTATACTGTGTACAGCTCAGAGCGGCCCTGGGGCGGGAGGAAGCCGGGCAGGAGCAGTGCTGTCCGTAAACTTTTTGTTTTCTTTTGTTTCCGACAAGGGAGGCTGACATAAGACGGGGAAGGGGGCCCTGCAGATGCTCGCCATGGAGGTATGTGCGGGGCACCCTACTGTAGTCTGACTGATTGGCTGACTCAGACTGTATGTAGTCAGTCAATGAGCAGTGCACAGTGGCGGCCCCCAGCGGTCAGTGAGTGACAGACACACTCACTCACTGACAAGAAAGAAAAGAAAAAGCACAGGGCCGGCGGGCCCCCTGAAGCTCCGGGCCCCTTAGAGGAGTAGGGGTTGTACCCCCCGATGGCGGCCCTGGCCCTGACTGTGAGCAGCGGCGGTGCAGCGCTGCTGCTCAGTGTGTGTTGTGTGAGGGGGCCCTCTGCCCTTTCAATGGGCAGCGGGCCCCCTCACACACTAGGGCCCCTGTGCAACTGAACCGGCTGCACATATGGTATGGCCGCCCCTGGGCTCAGGTCAGGAGCCAAAGGACGCATCCAGAAAAAAGAAGGCAGCTACAGCACTCCAAATAGCAAATTCAAGTGGCAGCTTTATTCCAAATCTACACATAGGTGCAACGTTTCAGCTGCAAATGGCAGCTGAAACATTGCACCTATGTGTTGATTTGGAATAAAGCTACCACTTGGAATTTGCTATTTGGAGTGCTGCAGCTGCCTTCTTCTGGATACACACACAAACATATATATATATATATATATATATATATATATATATATATACAGTGGTCCCTCAAGTTACAATATTAATTGGTTCCAGGACGACCATTGCATGTTGAAACCATTGTATGTTGAAACCAGAACTCTATGGAAACCTGGGAATTGGTTCTGGAGCCCCAAAATGTCATCCAAAAAATAGGAAAAAGTGAGAAATAAAGAAAAATAAGTAGATAACTAATATAGATAAAGCAAATCCTTACATATAAATAAGAAAGATCTGCTGGGAGCTGTAAATCACTGTCTATGTCAGTGTTTCCCAACCAGGGTGCCTCCAGCTGTTGCAAAACTACAACTCCCAGCATGCCCGGACAGCCGTTGGCTGTCCAGGCATGCTGGGAGATGTAGTTTTGCAACAGCTGGAGGCACCCTGGTTGGGAAACAATGATTTAAGTAGAGGACAGGAGCTTCTTCAGGGTCCTATACAGTACACACCCAAATGTAGCCGCCCTTACTTGGTGTCCAAAGGAGCAGCTAACCCTGGCACAGGTAAGGAGTAGTACAGAACTTGTAGTTCCTCCCTGTACTGTAGGGGGCGCTACCAGACACCAGTCAGTGCATGCACTTCAGTAATACAGGTAAAGAGTACAGAACATGTAATACCTCCCTGTACTGTAGGGGGCGCTACCAGACAGCCAGTCAGTGCTTGCGCCTCAGTAATACAGGTGATTTACCAGTAAAATGCCCATTCTGATTGGTCGATTCCTCCAGTTGTGACACGTCTCACAGATCTGGACTGTCCGTACATTGCATGTTGAGTCTGGTTTCAAGTTACAATAGTCCAGAAAAGACCATTGTATGTTGAAACTATTGTATGTTGAGGCCATTGTAAGTTGAGGGATCACTGTATATATATATATATATATATATATATCTATCTATATATATATATATATATATATATATATATATATAATAGATTCAATGTTAACAGAGAAATGGTGTCCCTGCTTTTAACACTATGATGACTTATCAGAAACATAATAAGTAATCACCTTTTATTCTATTTTCTTCAAAGAATATGGTGAAAGAAGCCACAAGTTTACTGTTTGATTCCACAGGCAAGAGGGTCTATATACGTAGCGTGAAGATATTGATTCCTGTTTCCTGGTCTGCAAATGACTATCCGAGACCTAAAGTAGAAACATATGATAAGGTACAAGAAATTCAGCAATATTAATCGATAATGCAAGCAAATATGTGATTTGTTCCATTAGGCAAAAATTGTCCCCTTCTACTGTTACCAATCCCAAACACCCCCCCCCCCCCCCGCCGCACTCTCATGCTGATAAAAATTTCCTTTATTGAAGATCAGTAGAGATGAGCGGACTTACAGTAAATTTCATTCGTCACGAACTTCTCGGCTCGGCGGTTGCTGGCTTTTCCTGCATAAATTAGTTCAGCTTTCCGGTGCTCCGGTGGGCTGGAAAAGGTGGAGACAGTCCTAGGAAAGAGTCTCCTAGGACTGTATCCACCTTTTCCAGCCCACGGGAGCACCGGAAAGCTGAACTAATTTATGCAGGAAAAGTCATCAACTGCCGAGCCGAGAAGTTTGTGACAAATCGAATTTACTGTAAGTTCGCTCATCTCTAAAGATCAGCTCAGCTTTGTCCTGTATCTGTAAGACAAGCAATACAAATCTATGGAGAAGGGAGGAGGAAGCTCCACCCACCAGCTCTGGGAGAACTGCAAATTAGAGATGAAGCCTGCAGAGCAGAAATCTGCTGTAAAATACTGTATGCAAGTAACATAATGGTCAGAAATAGTGCTGCTTCTCATGTACACACACAGGGAAGCATATCCTAAGAAGCTACCCGAAACAACAGGTACACTCTACATTTTTACAGCAGAAATAATGGAAGGAATTTATTATTCCCTGCACCTGCACAGAGTAACAAAATCGCCCAGTTTTTTTTTTTTTTCACAAGTATTTTGGGCAAAGTTAGAGTTTGCACAACATTTTCGCACAAAGATGGCAGCTGGCACAAATAATTTGTGCAATTTTGCCAAGAAAAGAAATCCCCCCTATGGGTTTATTATGTGTTGTAGCTGTATGTGAAAACGTTTTCTGGGAACAGCAATATTTTCCTGTGCATTTGTCATGTGTACTTCCTCCTAATTTATCAAGAAGACTAATAATAGCTGAATAACTTAGATTTAAAGAACTCCAGCAAAGGTTAAAGGGGTACTCCCGTGGAATTTTTTTATTTTTATTTTTTTTTTAATCAACTGGTGCCAGAAAGTTAAACAGATTTGTAAATTACTTCTATAAAAAAATCTTAATCCTTCCAGTACTTTTTAGGGGCTGTATACTACAGAGGAAATGCTTTTCTTTTTGGATTTCTGTGATATTATGAACACAGTGCTCTCTGCTGACCTCTGCTGTCCATTTAAGGAACTGTCCAGAGCAGCATATGTTTGCTATGAGGATTTTCTCCTGCTCTGAACAGTTCTAAAAATGGACAGAGGTGTCAGCAGAGAGCACTGTGATCATGACATCAGCGAAATCCAAAAAGAAAAGCATTTCCTCAGTAGTATACAGCCCCTAAAAAGTACTGGAAGGATAAAGATTTTTTAATAGAAGTAATTTACAAATCTGTTTAACTTTCGGGCACCAGTTGATTTAAAAAAAAAAAGTTTTCCACGGGAGTACCCCTTTAATTTATCCCCTATCCACAGAATGGGGGATAAATAGCTGATCGTCGGTGGTCTGACCACTGGAACCCCAGCAATCTCCGGGACCGGACCATGGGCTCAGCGATGAAAAGACCGGAGTCCAGCTCTCGGGCATCATTGGCGCTCCCATAGAAATTAATGGAGTCCATGCCGTCTACCGATATATGACACACGTACCCCACTGAGAGCACCAGGGTCCTGTCCCAATGATTGTGGTGGGTACCAGCGGTCGGACCCCCGCGATCAGCTACTTATCCCCTATCCTGTGGAAAGAGGATAAGTTACCTTTTGCTAGAGTTCTCCTTTAAGAAAGTTTCAAAGTGTGGTATGGGCTGCATTGAGATTGCGCAAAGATTTGTAACAATTTTTTATGGATCTCATTTAATGAATCAGTCCCCACTGGAAAAGGGAAAACTCTTCTGACTTCAACCACACAACTTAAAGAATGTAGGCGTAAAACTGTTTGTGCAATTTAACCATTGTGCAAAAAATATTCCAACAATTTAACAATGTTAAAATCCCCTCATGTAGGCCACAGGGAAAACACTGTCCCAAAAAGATTAACTCCTTGAGAATCCAGACCAGATTTTGAGTGCAGGATTTCTAGTCCTCCATGCATTATGAATAGTGTCAATCTTCTGAAAAGCCACCAAATCCAATTTTGTGTGGTCTTTACAAAAAGGTTTCACCGTATATACTGGATGCAATGGACTACTGGGCACCATTACAGTAGGGAATTTCATACAGAAATATAAATTTAACCTGTTGAAGACTGAACCCAACTGAGCACTGATCTGCAAGTAATAAAATCATCTGCATGGCCCGAAAAAATAAATGAGAGAATCGTTTCTTTTAAATGTCTTAGGCTGGGTTCACACTGCAGAATTTCTGGGCAGAATTTCTGTCGGAGATCGAGCCGGCTGTGCTAGGACCGAGCAGACTGCATTGCTGCCTCCATAGACTGCAATGCATTTCTGGGTGGATTCTTTTGGGAGATCTGCTCAGAAATGCATTGCCATCTATGGGAACGGCAATGTAGTCCACTCGATCCTAGTGCTGCCGGCTCTTTCCCTGGCAGAAATTCTGCCCAGAAATTCCACAGTGTGAACCTAGCCTTAGGCTAAGTTTCTACTTGGATTTTTGTCTTGCGTTTTTTGGGTTGAAAAAAATGCCAAAAAAAGGCCTAGAAAAACGCCAGTGCAATGTCCTGAGTCTGGCATTTTTTCTGCTGTTTTTTCTGGCGTTTTTTCATTTGTGTGGAAATTGCACCTTGTCAATAATTTTTTTATTTATTTAATGAAATTTATATATTTTATAACAACATTTTTATTAATTGTTAATAAAGTGTGTGTAACTTTTTCTCTCTATTTTTTTACATTTTTTAGGTAGTACTACTACTCCCAGCATGGAACAGATTGTTCCATAATGGAAGTAGTAGTACCTGTAGTAATAGACATGTCGCCCCGAGTCTCAGTCTTGACACCCGATGCGATCGTCCATAATATAGCAGAGATGCGGCTCTATACAGCGCTCACATCTCGGCACTATACTCCGGCCAGTGATGTGAATAGAACATCACTCATTCATATTTTCCGCCCAGAGAGGTGATTGGCCGAATGGTTGCAGCCAATCATCGCTCTGAGGGAAATATGAATGAGTGGCTGGCCGGAATATAGTGCAGAGATGCGAGCACAGGAGAAAGCCGCTCTGCTTTTCTGCTATAGACAGGACGATCGCAGCGGGTGTCAGTAGTGATACCCACTGTGATCTGTTCCTACCTGCAGGTACTACAACTCCCAACATAGAGTACACTCTGCTCCATGCTGGGAGCTGTAGTATCTGCATTAATAGACAGATCGCAGCGAGTGTAACTTCTGATACATGATGTGATCTGTCTATTAATACAGGTACTACAGCTCCCAGCATTGAGCAGAGTGTGCTCCATGTTGGGAGTAGTAGTACCTGCAGTTAAGGAAAGATCACAGCGGATGCCACTCCCGACACCCGCTGTGATCCTCCTGTATAATATATAGATGTGGGCGGCCACTCTTCTATGGTCCCCTGCACTGACGTATATATACACCTATTCATATGTCCCACAGAGAGCTGTGATTGGCTGGAACCATCTGACCAATCACAGCTCTGCGGGAAATATGAATAGGTGTATATATACGGCAGTGCAGAGGACTATAGAAGAGCGGCCGCCGCATCTATACATTATACAGGAGGATCACAACAGGCGATCTGTCAATTAGTACAGGTACTACTACTCCCATCATGGAACAGTGTGCTCCATGCTGGGAGTAGTAGTACTACCTTAAAAAATGTAAAAAATAAAGAAAAAAATGAAACACACACACACACTACATTTTTATAATTGTCGTCTACATTTTAGGTCCCCGCTCACATAAATTGAACCCTGTTTAAAAATTAATAAAAAAATTGTTATAAAAAAAGATACATTTCGTTAGATACATTTTTTTCCTTCACTACTGTATCTTTTTTATTTATTTTTTTAATGGTACCCTACGAAATTATATTAAAAAAGATATCTCCATAATTTCTTAGGATCGCTAAAGTTCAAAAAAGAATAAAAACCGCCTGCAAAAATGCCAAAGTTAAAACCCACATGTCGTTTTTCTTGGCGTTTTTTCACTCTCATAGACTTCTATGGGAGAAAAATGCCACGATTTTGACAAAAAAAAAAAATCGCTAGTGGCTCAACATGCTGCGATTTTGGAAAACCGCAAAGGAGCTGAAAAACGCCAAAACAGAGTGAAAAAAATGCAAAAGGATAAAAAAACAAAACAAAGTGAAAAACGCCAAGTGGAATAAGATTTTTGCGATTTCTCATTGATTTACAACTAAAATCTGGCCGCAGCGTTTTTTTTGGGCCAAAAAAAGCCATGCGGCAGAATTGGCGTTTTTCTAAAAAAAAAAAAAAAATTGTAGCAACTTAGCCAATTAGAGACTGATCCCATAATTAAGGTGTCTTTGTGTGTTTATAACATCAGGCAGATATAATCATCGCTGATCCCAACGTGAAGTACGCAGATGATCCCTATACACAACATTATGGACGCTGTGGAGAACCAGGTCAATACATTCACCTTACACCCAATTTCCTGACTGATGACTCCCTCATCTCAGTGTATGGACCCCGAGGTAAGCAGAATGGAGTTTTATTTTATTTTATTTTTAGTTGATAGATGCCCAATATCTTATTCTGTGTCCTACACATATTCCTCTGTATACAGATCTCTGTTCAAGGGGAACAAATGACCATCAGGTATAATATCACTTATATCTCTAATCTACAGAAGAATGCTGGGAGGACACATATCATGTAATCCAAAAATAATCATTAAAGGGGTACTCCGGTGAAAACCTTTTTTCTTTTAAATCAACTGGTGGCAGAAAGTTAAACATATTTGTAAATTACTTCTATAAAAAAATCTTAAACCTTCCTGTACTTATTAGCTGCTGAATACTACAGAGGAAATTCTTTTCTTTTTGGAATGCTCTCTGATGACATCACGAGCACATTTCTCTCTGTTGAAGTTATTATAATAGTAATATTAATAACTCTTTATTTATTGTTGTCCTTAGTGGGATTTGAACCCAAGTCCCCAGCACTGCAAGGCAGCAGTGCTAACCACTGAGCCACCATGCTACCCTTAGCATATATCTGCTATGCACGGTTGCTAAAATGGACAGAGATGTCAGCAGAGAGCACTGTGTTTGTGATGTCATCAGTGTTCCAAAAAGAAAGGAATTTCCTCTGTAGCATTCAGCAGCTAATAAGTACTGAAATGATTAAGATTTTTTAATAGAAGTAATTTACAAATATGTTAAACTTTCTGCCACCAGCTGATTTAAAAGAAAAAAGGTTTTCACCAGAGTACCCCTTTAAAGAGTTCATGTCACCAAATAAAACTTTTAATATAGTGTTCCTTGTGTAATTAGCAGACACTTTCCCATTTACTTGCTTTTAAAAATTATCAACATGCATTTGTTTAAAATTTAATAGACAAATCAGCCATTAGGTGGCGCTGTTCTGGTCCCTGCTGCAATTAATACAGTCAGTTTGGTCTCCTCCCGGCCTGGCAGGAGACCAATCTCAGGAAGTTCTTCTTGCTGCACTGAGCTTGATTGAAAGCTACACAAAGCCTCACTGAAAGCTGCTGAGAACCTGAGGTCTTCTATTCATCACAGCACTGCATGCAGACGTGAGAGCAGAAGTGGTCCCCCAGCAGGCTTCATTGATGTCATGCTTGCTGGGAAACGCCCACTTTATTCTGCTGGGAACAGGAAGCAAGATGTGAGCAAGAAGGACGGTAAGATACACAGCTTTTAAAAGCTCTGAAATTTTGGTGGAAGGAGTGTTAGGAGTAGTTAGGGAACAAAGTTTAAAAAAAGTTTATTTGGTGACAGGTACTCTTTAAAATAACATAAATACAAATAACATAATACAACACCACAAACAGTAAAAAAAAAAAAAAAAAAAAACTTTCTATGTGTGAATGTAAAGATCATAAACATGATTACAAGATTTCAGCTAAAGGATAAGTTTGTTGGTGAAAACTGTACAATTGAAAGGAGGCTCTAGTACCCTGTTGGGCGGGACGCCCAACAGGGTACTAGAGCCTCCTTTCAATTGTACATCCTCGATACAAGATGTAATACGGTTGGACATGGTGGTATACAGGTTCCATAAGGCATCCTGCAGCACATTGGCCTACAAATGTTGCAGCTGGACCTGTAGACCCTTCACACTAGTAGGTTGCCAAAGATGGCATTCCATCGAAACCCATTGGTGAAACCTCCGGTGACCGGACAGGACAAGGAAGAGTTGCAATCTGGCAGAAAAAAAAATCCCAGAAAACCCTTATTATGTATGGGCGAGTATTATCCTCCACCAGATGGAAACCATGAGAGGCGACACATGTGGCCGCAGGTTGTCCTGCATACATATTTCTGATCGATAATGTCCCGCATATCACTACTAGGGGTGACTGTCGTATACAATGGCTCCACAGATCATCACACCAGCAATTGGTCAGCGTGTCGCTCCTCAATAAACGCAGGATTGGGGTACCAAACCCTATACATGAGCCCAACTGCTGTTGGATCCCAAACATAACCTGGATCTGTCACTAAAGAATATATGGCTCCAGTCCGTAGTGGTCCAGGATTCTCGGATACAACATTGTTTCCAGGGATGTGCACAGACATTTTGTGGGGCAGGAGCTGAACTTAAAAAAAAGACCCTTTTTATAAGTATTTATCTAAATTCCCACACAATGATGCCAGACTGCCCATGGTACTTTTAGGAAGAACATCTAAAGGGCATGGGCTCAAGCCCCCTTTCTAATCAACCTGCACACGTCCCTGATTGTTACATGTACGGCGGCTGCTGTCATGGCAGGACATCTAATGGGCACAGTGTCACAAAATGTCCTTCTGCCAAGCACATGGGAATGGTCCGGGAAAACATAGGGGGGGGGGGGGGGAGGGGGGTGATGATTAGTGTTGAGCACGAATATTTGTAATGCAAATTTTTATCGCAAAAAATATTTAGAATATAGTGCTATATATTTGTAATGATGAATATTCATTTTATTTATTTTTTCATGCGAATTTTCGCGTGGAAAAAAAAGTGAATGATCATAGTGAATATGCGAATTTCGCGAACCTAGGACTAATAATCGACAATATATTCGCGAAATATCGCAAATTCGAATATGGTCCCTGCCGCTCATCACTAGTGATGATGCCATCTGTGTCTGGATGGTGAACAAGGAAATGTGAGAGCTGCTTGTGCTTGGCAAATCCAATGATCCTCTCTACTATTGATCTGTCTGGAGCCCGATCATCATGTGTGCCCTGACGTAACCACTGCGCCAAACACTTCCTAACAGCTCTGACAGAACGGCCTAGATGGTGAGCAATTTGTTGAGATGACCCATTCTTCGTCTATCAGTCCGATGATGTGCACCCTCTCAAATCTGTCAACTGGGCAATGAAGGCATTAAAGGGGTACTCCGGTGGAAAACTTTTTCTTGAAAATCAACTGGCCTACGCTGCTCAACTCTACTGGCCGCTTTATTCAAAACAAACACTCAGAAAACTTATTTTATGTGTCTGTGTGAATTACAGATGTTGTTACAGGTGTTGACCGCTGAACATGCCTCTTTAAAGGGGTACTCCAGTGGAAAACTTTTTTTTTTTAAATCATCTGGTGCCAGAAAGTTAAACAGATTTGTAAATTACTTCTATAAAAAAAATCTTAATCCTTCCAGTACTTTTTAGCGGCTTTATACTACAGATGAAATGCTTTTCTTTTTGTATTTCTCTTCTGTCACGATCACAGTGCTCCCTGCTGACCTCTGCTGTCCATTTTAGGAACTGTCTAGAACAGCATATGTTTGCTATGGGGATTTTCTCCTACTCTTGACAGTTCCTAAAATGGACAGCAGAGGTCAGCAGAGAGCACTGTGTTCGTGACAGAAAAGAAATTCAAAAAGAAAATAATTTCCTCTGTAGTATACAGCCGCTAATAAGTACTGGAAGGATTAAGATTTTTTAATAGAAGTAATTTACAAATCTGTTTAACTTTCTGGCACCAGTTGATTTAAAAGAAAAAAGTTTTCCACTGGAGTACCCCTTTAAAGAGGCATGTTCAGCGGTCAACACCTGTAACAACATCTGTAATTCACACGGACACATAAAAGAAGTTTTCCGAGTGTTTGTTTTGAATAAAGCGGCAAGTAGTGTTGAGCGGCATAGGCCATATTCAATTTGCGATATTTTGTGAATATATGGATGGATATTCATCATATATTTACAAAATTTGCATATTCACAATATTTGTTGCCTTTTTTTTTACTATGCGCCATAAAATTTGCATGCGAATTCACCTTAAAATTTGCATTTGCAATATCGCGTGATAAAAGAGCTAAAAAAGGGAGGGATCAATATGCACGAAAATTTGCATATTTTCGGGCGCCTGCCAGTCTGACACAGTGACTAGCATTGGAGCCTTGTTTACACCACAAGCTGGAAGCAGGGAGGGATGATCACTGTGATGTGTACTGTGAAATTTTTTTTTTTGAATATTCGCAATATTCATGAATTTGCGAATATGCGATATTCGTGATAAATATTCGCGCCCAACACTAGAGGCTAGTGGCACATGCACACTGCAACTCTAATTGCTGTAATAAACAAACAAAAAAACTGTATCATTTTTTCACGTCAGGTAGAGTGTTTGTTCATGAATGGGCTCATCTCCGATGGGGAGTTTTTGATGAATACAGTTTGGATAATCCTTTCTACATTGCGGGGAATCTTAAAGTGGAGGCTACAAGGTGAGTGATTTAACTTGAAATCTATTTGGTTTGTGGGTTTGTACCTCCTTTTAGACATTCCCAGAAATAACAACAAAAAAAGTAAAAAAAAGTAACAAAATGGCACTCACCGGTTGGAGCACCCCGCCTTATAGGTCCTACTCTAAGGTTCATGGAGGTGACTCCAGCCTTCTCCGTTTCTTCAGTATAGATCAGATCATGAAGACTCTCGCAATAAACAATAGAGGAAAAGTTTTGCTAAAAAATAAATCTACATGTGTTTTTCTAATGTCTGTGATCTTTTCAGTACTCTTTTCTAATATGCATTTTGACGTGATATTTGCTATATATTCTTTAGTTTTCCTTCACATTTTTGGTATATATATATATATATATATATATATATATATATATAGTTAATAAAAACATGCAAAGATATCCACACTCACCACTGGTGTCATGACTCAACGCTCCTAGGTAGAGGTACCGGTGGATCTCAGTGGCAGGTGATGCATAGAGCTCAGAGGCTATTACCGGCAATTCCGCGCGGTGTGCGCTTCTTCCGGCCGAGGCCGGATAATTTATAATGATTGAACCTTTTTTTTTTGAACTCCTATTGGGTTAGTGCCGCTTTGTTTCTTTATTTTTTTCTGGCTTAGCACACAATGGGGTTTATTTGCTAACGTGATCCCGACTCTTTTTTGTTGGGTTTTGCGCCCCAATTGTGTCGCACGTCCCTTGCGACACAATTTGCGTCCCAAAAAAACAAAACCCTCCATTTTACAAGAAAACCCCGAAAGGGGCGTGGCCACGGGGTAAAGTGGGCGTGGCCCCGACAGTTTTGGAAAATCCCAACATATTTACTAAAAAAGTGGTGTATTTGAGCTGAGAAAAACCCGACAGATCAGAACAGTTGAAAAAAAAGCAAAACGTAGGGAAAAGTGCAAAATGTAGGGAAACCTTAGTAAATACCTTGGGAAAATACCAGTGGGAAATCAAAACCCACAAAGAAACCTACACTCCACTCTTAGTAAATAAACCCCAATGGCCCTAATTTACTATTGTAAACCTGACATGTTTTGTCGGGTTGTGCGCCAGATTCGGTTGCAGTGCACCAGAAATTATTTTTGCACCAGAATTCGCGCCAGAATAAAAAAAAAAACAACAACTAGCTCTCCATTTTACTGAGAGAACCTGAAAAAAAGGGGAGTGGTCGCTGTGAAAAATGGCCGTGGCCACTGAAAAGGGTGTGTGTCCCCGACATTTTCACAAAAACCCAACATATTTACTAAGGTTCCCAAAATGCATTGCTTTCCCTAAACACATATGACCCAGTTCCACCCAGTTCCATAAGCCCCTCTCCTATTGGTTATCAGAAATAATAACTATGAATACCATGGCCCTGATTTACTAAGAGTGTTGTATAGGTTTCTTTGTGGGTTTTAACCCCTTAACGACGCAGGATGTATATTTACGTCCTGCGCCGGCTCCCGCGATATGAAGCGGGATCGCGCCGCGATCCCGCATCATATCGCGTCGGTCCCGGCGCTAAGTCATTTTAATCTTATGAACCTACAGAATAATGATAAGGTGTCATTTTTACCGAAATATGCACTGCGTAGAAACGGAAGCCCCCAAAAGTTACAAAATGGCGTTTTTTTTCCGATTTTGTCGCACAATGATTTTTTTTTCCCGTTTCACCGTGCATTTTTGGGTAAAATGACTAATGTCACTGCAAAGTAGAATTGGCCACGCAAAAAATAAGCCATAATATGGATTTTTAGGTGGAAAATTGAAAGGGTTATGATTTTTAAAAGGTAAGGAGGAAAAAACGAAAGTGCAAAAACGGAAAAATCCTGAGTCCTTAAGGGGTTAATTCCCTACAATTTTTTTTCCCAGGGTATTTACTAAGGTTTCCCTACATTTTGCACTTTTCCCTACATTTTGCTTTTTTTTGCACATGCTCTGATCTGTCGGGTTTTCCGCAGCTCAAATCCACCACATGTTCTATGGAAGCCATAATAAATATGTTGGCTTTTGGTGAAAATGTTTGGAACACGCCCCTTTTTGTGACCACACCCCATTTTCCTGATGACCACACCCCTTTTTTAGTTTTAGTTTTTTTGTTAAAATGGAGAGTTAGTCGGGTTTTTTTCAATTCTGGTGCAAAGTCTGGCGCATTACCTGACAAAACATGTTGGGTTTTCAATAGTAAATGAAGGCCCATGTCTCACATTCTATCTGTCATTTCCAGGTGCTCTGCTGATATTTATGGTGAGAGCAAAATTTATAAATGTCAAGGAACGTCCTGTAGGGTTACCGCATGTGGTTTTGACCCAATCACTGGACTCTACGAAAAAGGTTGTGTTTTTATACCCAATCAGAAGCAGTTTGCCAAAGAGTCCTTAATGTACATGCAGGGTCTTCCTGATGTAAGTAAAAGCTGATTTCCCATCAAACCATTGTGTAGTGAGATGAGTTTCTTGGAAGAAATTAACCCTGTGATTACCATTTTAGGTCACTAAGTTCTGTGATGCAACTAACCACAACTTCGAAGCTCCAAACATGCAAAACAGAATGTGCAATTCCCGCAGTACTTGGGACGTGATCATGACCTCCACTGATATCAGGTCCACGCAACCAAATCCCGGACTCACTATTCCGGTCCCCACCTTCACACTTTTGCAGTTTTCAGAGCGAGTGATGACTTTAGTGCTGGATACATCTGGAAGCATGGCTACCGTAAGTGGTCTCTATAGTGTCTAATGTCTTGGTGCATATTTAGTAGAATCTTCTTATTTTAGATTAAGAGCGGAACCAAATGTTTGTCAACATAACTACATAGTAAATACGGTTCAAAAAGGACATGTCTATCAAGTTCAAGTTCATCAAGGAGGTGAAGGGGAGGGGTATGGGTGCATGAAGGGGAGGGGGTGTAATTCTATATTTCCGCTGATGCATTAACGTTATTATCCAACCCTATTTTAAAGCCCTCATCTGTTTCTGTTGTGAGCAGTTCCTGAGGTAGACTGTTCCATAAACAAGACATTTTTGTCATAAGATGTTTTGTCGCCCCAGGAGACTAAACCTTTTTTTTTTCTCCAGACAGATAGAAAGCCCCCTTGTCTTTTGAGGGGGTTTTACCTGGAACAGTTTTTCCCCATATTTGTTTGGACAGTTCGTGTATATGCTTAAATAAGGTGATCATATTTCCCCTCAAAACTAAACAAATACAAATCTTTTAATCTTTCCTCAAAGCTAAGATGGTCCCAGAAAAGATGTTGAAGGTTGGCAGAGGCCCAGGAGTAAAACAGGAGTTACAGCTGTTTCAAGCTTATTGCACTTTATTAGACTTTTGGAGTCTGATGAAGCACAATTAATGTGAAACAGCTGTAACTCCTGTTTTACTCCTGGGCGTCTGCCAACCTTCAACATCCTGCACTATGTTCTTTTGTTGGAATTTTGGAATAAAGAACTTTGTCTGACAAACTTTATAATTATTCTTTAGGGACCTCTATCTACCTTTTATTCTGTTGTTGGTTCCCACGTGGACTACGACAACTGGGTCATCCACAGCCACCTAAGTAATTTGTCAACCCATTCCACCACATGCCGAGGCAGTCTTGGCAACAAATTATTCTATCCGACTTCCTGATTATAGAATCCCCTGCTACCATGGAAGCATAGAATGTGTCGGCATTAGCTGTCTTGGCCTACCTGCATTATCATCCCCCACATTACTAGTTGGACTGTTGTCCCGACTGTTTGGGAGGCCGGTATCTACTAGGGTTGCCATTTCATTGCAATTTTGCTCGGGAGATTTTCAGTAGCCCTCGGTGTTGCATTTTGCTTCCCCAGATCTCTAATAGGAGCCTCTAGGTGGGCAATATACTCACATCTGCCACAACGGTATTCATCCTGGTACTGCTGCTTTAGTGGTGTGTATATACATAGTACAGACCAAAAGTTTGGACACACCTTCTCATTCAAAGAGTTTTCTTTATTTTCATGACTATGAAAATTGGAGATTCACATTGAAGGCATCAAAACTATGAATTAACACATGTAGAATTATAGACATAACAAAAAAGTGTGAAACAACTGAAAATGTCATATTCGAGGTTGTAGCCCCCCTTTGCTTTGATTACTGCTTTGCACACTCTTGGCATTCTCTTGATGAGCTTCAAGAGGTAGTCACCTGAAATGGTCTTCCAACAGTCTTGAAGGAGTTCCCAGAGATGCTTAGCACTTGTTGGCCCTTTTGCCTTCATTGGATTCAGGTCCGGTGACTGTGGAGGCCAGGTCATCTGGTGCAGCACCCATCACTCTCCTTCTTGGTCAGATAGCCCTTACACAGCCTGGAGGTGTGTTTGGGGTCATTGTCCTGTTTAAAAATAAATGATGGTGCAACTAAATGCAAACCGGATGGAATAGCAGCCCCTGCAAGATGCTGTGGTAGCCATGCTGGGTCAGTATGCCTTAAATTTTGAATAAATCCCCAACAGTGTCACCAGAAAAAGCCCCCCCACACACACACACACACCATCACACCTCCTCCTCCATGCTTCACGGTGGGAACCAGGCATGTAGAGTCCATCCGTTCACCTTTTCTGCGTCGCACAAAGACACGGTGGTTGGAACAAAGATCTCACATTTGGACTCATCAGACCAAAGCGCAGATTTCCACTGGTCTAATGTCCATTCCTTGTGTTCTTTAGCCCAAACAAGTCTCTTCTGCTTGTTGCCTGTCCTTAGCAGTGGTTTCCTGGCAGATATTCTACCATGAAGGCCTCACACAGTCTGCTCTGTTGTTCTAGAGATGTGTCTGCTCTAGAACTCTGTGCGGCATTGACCTGCTCTCTAATCTGAGCTGCTGTTAACCTGTGACTTCTGAGATTGCTGGTGACTCGGATGAACTTCTCCTCCGCAGCAGAGGTGACTCTTGGTCGTCCTTTCCTGGGGCTCCGCATGTCATCCAGCTTCTTTGTAGCTCTTGATGGTTTTTGTGACTGCATTTGGGGACACTTTTCACCTAGAATATGACATTTTCAGTTGTTTCACACTTTTTTGTTATGTCTATAATTCCACATGTGTTAATTCATAGTTTTCATGCTTTTTCATAGTCATGAAAATAAAGAAAACTGTTTGAATGCGAAGGTGTGTCCAAACTTTTGGTCTGTACTGTATATATATATATATACATATATATATATATATATATATATATATATATATACAGAGAGAGAGAGAGAGAGAGAGAGAGAAACAGACAGCACTCCAGGTGTGATAATTAGTGTTGAGCGGCATAGGTCGTATTCGAATTTGCGATATTTCGCGAATATATGGACGAATATTCATCATATATTCGCTAAATTCGCATATTCATAATATTTGTGTTTTATTTTCACATACGTGAAAATTTGCGTATGTGAAAATTAGCATATGCGAAAATTTGCATAGCAAAAAATACCATAAGCGTATAAAATTTGCATATGCGAATATTAACTTATGCAAATTTTCGCATATGCTAATTTTTCGATATGCGAAAATTCGCTCGCCAGTCTCACACAGTAGTATTAGAGCCTTCTTTACACCACACAAGCTGGAAGCAGAGAGGGATGATCACTGTGATGTGTACTGTGAAAAGAAAAAAAAAAAAAACGAATATTCGTAATTATGAATATATAGTGCTATATTCGCGAATATTCGCGAATTCGCAAATATGCGATATTCGCGAATAAAATTCGTATTGCGAATATTCGCGAGCAACACTAGTGATAATGTATAGTACTCAGTAAATGCAACAACTGAAGGCGCTTAAAAAAAGTTACACCAGCCAAGTGTAACTGTCACGATGCCGGCTGGCAGGTAGTGGATCCTCTGTGCCAGAGAGGGATTGGCGAGGATCGCGCTAGTGGACCGGTTCTAAGTCACTACTGGTTTTCACCAGAGCCCGCCGCAAAGCGGGATGGTCTTGCTGCGGCGGTAGTGACCAGGTCGTATCCACTAGCAACGGCTCAACCTCTCTGACTGCTGATGATAGGCGAGGTACAAGGGAGTAGACAGAAGCAAGGTCGGACGTAGCAGAAGGTCGGGGGCAGGCGGCAAGGTTCGTAGTCAGGGTGGATAGCAGAAGTTCTGGTACACAGGCTTTAGACACACAAAACGCTTTCACTAGGCACAAGGGCAACAAGATCCGGCAAGGGAGTGCAAGGGAGGAGACCAGATATAGCCAGGGAGCAGGTGGAAGCCAATTAAGCTAATTGGGCCAGGCACCAATCATTGGTGCACTGGCCCTTTAAGTCTCAGGGAGCTGGCGCGCGCGCGCCCTAGAGAGCGGAGCCGCGCGCGCCAGCACATGACAGCAGGGGACGGGAACGGGTAAGTGACCTGGGATGCGATTCGCGAGCGGGCGCGTCCCGCTGTGCGAATGGCATCCCCAACGGCCATGACAGTGCAGCGCTCCCGGTCAGCGGGACTGACCGGGGAGCTGCAGGGAGAAAGACGCCGTGAGCGCTCCGGGGAGGAGCGGGGACCCGGAGCGCTAGGCGTAACAGTACCCCCCCCCTTAGGTCTCCCCTTTTTTTTGTCCGGTGACTGCCTCCCCTGGGATGAGGACACCGGGAAGGAATGGATGGTTTCCTCAATGGCAGGCAGTACAGCAGGAGTAGGAATGGGGAGGGAGGGCAGAGGGTGAAGCTTGGCACGGGGCAGGGAGACACAAGGACGGGAGCCATGAGGGGACACAGAGGCTTGCCTGAAGGGACTGGGAGGGGGGGAGAGGCATTTTCTGTGGCAGGCAGAGTCCCTAATGACCTTAGGGGGACCGGATACAGGAGGAACCACAGGGTCACGGCAGGGAGTACTGGGAACCGGTTTAAGGCAGTCCTTGGAACAAGAGGGACCCCAACTCTTGATCTCCCCAGTGGACCAGTCCAGGGTTGGGGAATGGTGTAGAAGCCAGGGTAGTCCAAGGAGAATTTCGGAAGTGCAATTGGGAAGGACCAAAAATTCAATTTTCTCGTGATGAGGTCCGATGCACATTAGGAGGGGCTCCGTGCGGTAACGCACGGTGCAATCCAACCTGGCTCCGTTGACCGCGGAAATGTGGAGTGGCTTGACAAGACGGGTCACCGGAATGCGGAATTTATTCACCAAGGACTCCCGAATAAAATTCCCAGAGGCACCAGAGTCCAGGCAGGCCACGGCTGAGAGGGAAGAGCTGGCTGAAGTAGAAATCCGTACAGGCACCGTGAGACGTGGAGAAGCCGACTTAGCACCAAGAGACGCCACACCCACGAGAGCTGGGTGCGAGCGTGCGTTTCCCAGACGTGGAGGACGGATAGGGCAATCCACCAAAAAATGTTCGGTACTGGCACAGTACAGACAAAGATTCTCTTCCTTACGGCGATTCCTCTCTTCCAGGGTCAGGCGAGACCGATCCACTTGCATGGCTTCCTCGGCGGGAGGCCTAGGCGCAGATTGCAGTGGAGACTGTGGGAGAGGTGTCCAGAGATCTAAGTCTTTTTCCTGGCGGAGCTCTTGATGTCTCTCAGAAAAACGCATGTCAATGCGAGTGGCTAGATGAATGAGTTCATGCAGGTTAGCAGGAGTTTCTCGTGCGGCCAGAACATCTTTAATGTTGCTGGATAGGCCTTTTTTAAAGGTCGCGCAGAGGGCCTCATTATTCCAGGATAGTTCAGAAGCAAGAGTACGGAATTGTATGGCGTACTCGCCAACGGAAGAATTACCCTGGACCAGGTTCAGCAGGGCAGTCTCAGCAGAAGAGGCTCGGGCAGGTTCCTCAAAGACACTTCGAATTTCCGAGAAGAAGGAGTGTACAGAGGCAGTGACGGGGTCATTGCGGTCCCAGAGCGGTGTGGCCCATGACAGGGCTTTTCCAGACAGAAGGCTGACTACGAAAGCCACCTTAGACCTTTCAGTAGGAAACTGATCCGACATCATCTCCATGTGCAGGGAACATTGCGAAAGAAAGCCACGGCAAAACTTAGAGTCCCCATTAAATTTGTCCGGCAAGGACAGTCGGAGGCTAGGAGTGGCCACTCGCTGCGGAAGGGGTGCAGGAGCTGGCGGAGGAGATGATTGCTGCTGAAGTTGCGACTGAAGTTGGTGCACAATGGTGGACATTTCCGACAGCTGGTGGGTTAGATGGGCGATCTGTCGGGATTGCTGGGCGACCACCGTGGTGATATCAGAGATATAAGGCAGAGGGACCTCAGCGGGATCCATGGCCGGATCTACTGTCACGATGCCGGCTGGCAGGTAGTGGATCCTCTGTGCCAGAGAGGGATTGGCGAGGATCACGCTAGTGGACCGGTTCTAAGTCACTACTGGTTTTCACCAGAGCCCGCCGCAAAGCGGGATGGTCTTGCTGCGGCGGTAGTGACCAGGTCGTATCCACTAGCAACGGCTCACCTCTCTGACTGCTGATGATAGGCGAGGTACAAGGGAGTAGACAGAAGCAAGGTCGGACGTAGCAGAAGGTCGGGGCAGGCGGCAAGGTTCGTAGTCAGGGTGGATAGCAGAAGTTCTGGTACACAGGCTTTAGACACACAAAACGCTTTCACTAGGCACAAGGGCAACAAGATCCGGCAAGGGAGTGCAAGGGAGGAGACCAGATATAGCCAGGGAGCAGGTGGAAGCCAATTAAGCTAATTGGGCCAGGCACCAATCATTGGTGCACTGGCCCTTTAAGTCTCAGGGAGCTGGCGCGCGCGCGCCCTAGAGAGCGGAGCCGCGCGCGCCAGCACATGACAGCAGGGGACGGGAACGGGTAAGTGACCTGGGATGCGATTCGCGAGCGGGCGCGTCCCGCTGTGCGAATCGCATCCCCAACGGCCATGACAGTGCAGCGCTCCCGGTCAGCGGGACTGACCGGGGAGCTGCAGGGAGAAAGACGCCGTGAGCGCTCCGGGGAGGAGCGGGGACCCGGAGCGCTAGGCGTAACAGTAACTTTAGATAAGGCATGTATTGGAATCCCTGTTGCCCTCCTCGCCAGTCAGTAACTGAATAATCGAGCAGCTTCCTCTGAATACGGTAGGACCAAAAGCAGACGCTAGGAACACTCTTGGAATGAACACATTTATTTTCCCATCATGCAACGTTTTTCATCTGGCATCTCAGATACCTGAAGAAGCCAATATCCGGCTTCATGCTGGAACATAAACGTGTATATTCCAAGAGTGTTCCCAGAGTCTCAGTCTCTCTCTCTCTCTTAGTCTCTCTCTCAGTCTCTCTCTCTCAGTATCAGTCTCTCTCTCAGCCTCTCTCTCTCAGCCTCAGTCTCTCTCTCTCAGCCTCTCTCTCTCAGTCTCTCTCTCTCAGTCTCTCTCTTTCAGCCTCTCTCTCTCAGTCTCAGTCTCTCTCTCTCTCTCAGCCTCCCTCTCTCTCAGTCTCTCTCTCTCTCAGCCTCCCTCTCTCTCAGTCTCAGTCTCTCTCTCTCTCAGCCTCTCTCTCTCAGTCTCTCTCTCTCTCTCAGTCTCTCTCTCTCTCAGCCTCCCTCTCTCTCTCAGTCTCTCTCTCTCTCAGTCTCTCTCTCTCTCAGCCTCCCTCTCTCTCAGTCTCTCTCTCTCTCTCTCTCTCTCTCAGTCTCTCTCTCTCTACTGAGGAAAACTTTCAATCTTGTTATCCATTATCCTGGTTACAAAACAATTATAATCAAAGGGTAACTTTCATTAAAATTAAGTTTTGCTATTGCACTCCTTGGTTATCCTGGTAAATAAAAACTATTTCTAATATACTTTGTTTAAAAAAAATTAAGTTTTCTATGTTTTATTTGTGCTTAAAAAAAGCTCAAGAGCACATTTCCCCATCGTATACACAGAGTTAGGATCGAAGCCCAAACACAGGAAGTGCAGCCTGGAGTGCTGAGAGGGGGGGGGGGGGGTGTCCAACCTCATCCAATCATAGCTCCTCTCACACTTAACTGCCATATGCTGTTGGTTGGACACACACACACCCCCCTTCAGCACTCCAGGCTGCACTTCCTGTGTTTGAGCTTCGGTCCTAAATCTGTGTATAAGATGGGGGAAAATGTGCTCTGGAGCTTTTTTAAGCACAAATAAAACATAGAAAACTTAATTTTTTTAAACCAAAGTATATTACAAATATTTTTTATTTACCATAAGGAGTGCAATAGCAAAAATTAGTTTTAATGAGAGTGACCATTTAAGTGTACAAGGAATTTTTTTTTATTTGACTATGCTACAGGGGCTGTAAAGGTAGTGCAGTTCATAAAATAGTGTTTGTACCTGTCTCTGATGGTTGGTCTCACAATTATTATGTGATCTTTGCTCTGGATGTTAATTTTTAACAGCATACAAAATTATTCCTGTCTCAGGTATTCCCAGGATGCAGTGCAGCATGAGACACTACCTCACTAGTTAGGTGATGAGGCACCCTGGAGGCACCCTGGTTAGAAAGCACTGGTCTTTTGCATGGAATTCAGCTAGTTTGTGGTTCAATGGGTGGGGTGGATGATGTGTGGGAAGGAGAAAAGTTGAATAATGGGATTTGTAGTTAAAGAGAAAACTCCAACAGGAAATAGCCAGTTCACAAAAAGATAGCCACAGCATTATGGTTATCTCACAACATAGCCATTTAACCCAAAGACAAGCACGGATCCTTCCTAAGCATGTCCATTACTGTCTGGCAAGGTAAGTGCTTAAATCCCCTTATGGGGGATAATCCCTTTAACTCCGCACTTATCCCACAAGCACTTGAAAACACAAGCCCAAATGGTCAGACTCCCCACAATCAGACACTTATCCTCTATCCGCAGGATACGTCTGCAGAATTCCTTTAATGGACAATTTGTCTTCCCAATATAGTTTATGACCTGGCACCATCTCCAGATGATTTATATGTTTTTCATTTGTCCTGCAAAAAAAATGTAAACTTGTATCAAACAGACCAAAAGTGATAAGTACTGTTTAGCGTTTTTTTTTTATATTTTTTTTTAAAGATGTATTGATGTATACCTGATTAAACATGGTGTGAATGAGGCCCAATATTTTTTATTTGTGGAAAAAAAAAAAAATAAAGTGAAATAATTGCATTTGTGTTTTTCTTCCATTTTTAGCATGGCCGTATTGAGCGCATGTACCAAGCAGCAGAGATTTTCCTCGTACAGATCGTTGAGACCGGATCTTATGTAGGAATAGTGACATATTCCAGTTCTGCCTCTATAAACTCACCGCTGGTCCAAATAAAAAGCGATACCGAGCGTCAGCAGCTGAAGCGCCTCCTTCCCACTGTAGCAAGTGGGGGAAGAAATATATGTGCTGGGCTTCTGGCTGGTATTCAGGTAATGTAAAAAAGTCTTTCCTATCTGTATTTAAGAATATATAAGGTACGTGTATACTGGTATATCCTTCAAAGGATAGGGGATAAGATGTCTGATCGCGGGGGGTCAGCTGGGACCCCATACAATCTCCCTGCAGCACTCGCATTCTATTCAGGGACTGCGTCTCTGGTTTTGGAAACCTCCGGGTTTCCGGGACTGGGGACGTGAAGACATGCCACGCCCCCCTCCATTTATGTCTATGGAAGGGGGTGTGACGCCCCCTCCCATACACATGAATGGAGGGGGTGTGGCGTGGCGTGACGTCACGTCCCCAGTCCCAGAAACCCAGAGGTTTCCAAAACTAGAGACGCAGTTGTTGCATGGAATGCGGGTGCTGCAGGGAGATCGTGGGGGGGGGGGTCCCAGCAGCAGGCCCCCTGCGATCACACATCTTATCCCCTATTCTTTGGATAGGGGATAAAATGTTTTTGCCTGGAATACCCTTTTAAAGATGTCAAGAGATCACTAAACACTTTGATATATAGACATCACAGAGAGGGATCCACCATTCAGGACGTCCCCCTCCATACTGCTAGAAAGGATGCTGACCTTGGTTGACCTTGATATGTCCCACACCTCTACCTCTGCCCCACATATGGACTTTGAAATTACCCTTCTCGCACCTTATGCCTAGGCCTTACTTTGACTCCCAAATTTCCCCTTCATGCTCATAGACCTGATCTCCCTCCTATGCCTGCCAGTCTCTCAGTCCTTCCAGAATGTACTCCATACACCCTTATATGAAATCATGCAAATGCGTACTGTATAAGGTATAAGGAGGTACAGTCATTCATTTCTATGGGAGGGGGCATGGCATGATGTCACAAGGGGGTGTAACGTTACTTCATGTCCCCAGTCCTGAAAAACAAAGAGCTTTCCGAGACTGGAGATGCAGCCTCGCATAGAATGCGGGTGCTGCACAGAGATCAGGGGTTGCTCCATAGAATGCAGGTGTTACACGGAGATCACGGGGGGCTCCATAGAATGTAGGTGCTGCACGGAGATTGCCGGGTGCTCCACAGAATGCGGGTGCTGCACGGAGATTACAGGGTGCTCCATAGAATGCGGGTGCTGCACAGAGATCAAGAGTTGCTCCATAGAATGCGGGTGCTGCACGGATATCGTGGGGTGCTCTATAGAATGCGGGTGCTACACGGAGATCACGGGGGGCTACATAGAATGCGGGTGCTACACGGAGATCACAGGGTGCTCCACAGAATGCGGGTGCTGCACGGAGATCGCAGGGTACTCCATAGAATGTGGGTGCTGCAGGGAGATCGCGCGGTGCTCCATAAAATGCGGGTGTTGCACAGAGATCACGGGGTGAGCCATAGAATGCGGGTGCTACACAGAGATCATGGGGTGCTCCATAGAATGCAGGTGCTACACAGATCATGGGGTGCTCCATAGAATGCGGGTGCTACACGTAGATCACGGGGTGCTCCATAGAATGCGGGTGCTACACGGAGATGATTGGGTGCTCCATAGAATGCGGATGCTACATGGAGATCATGGGGTGCTCTATAGAATGCGGGTGCTACACGGAGATCACGGGGTGCTCCATAGAATGCGGGTGCTACACGGAGATGATGGGGTGCTCCATAGAATGCGGATGCTACATGGAGATCATGGGGTGCTCCATAGAATGCGGGTGCTACACGGAGATCACGGGGTGCTCCATAGAATGCGGGTGCTACACGGAGATGATGGGGTGCTCCATAGAATGCGGATGCTACATGGAGATCATGGGGTGCTCCACAGAATGTGGGTGCTGCACGGAGATCACAGGGTGCTCCATAGAATGCGGGTGCTGAATGGAGATCGTGGGGTACTCCATAAAATGCGGGTGCTGAACGGATATCGTGGGGTGCTCTATAGAATGCGGGTGCTGCACGGAGATCGTGGGTTGCTCCATAGAATGCGGGTGCTACACGGAGATCGCAGGGTGCTCCATAGAATGTGGGTGCTGCACGGAGATTGCGGGGTGCTCCTTAGAATGTGGGTGCTGCTCGGAGAACGTGGGATGCTGTGTAGAATGCGGGTGCTGCACGGAGATCGTGGGGTGCTCCATAGAATGTGGGTGCTGCACGGAGATTGCGGGGTGCTCCAAAGAATGTGGGTGCTGCTCGGAGATCATGAGATGCTGTATAGAATGCGGGTGCTGCACAGAGATCATGAGGTGCTCCATAGAATGTGGGTGCTGCACGGAGATTGTGGGATACTCTATAGCATGCAGGTACTGCACGGAGAACCCTGGGTGCTTTATAGAATGTGGGTACTGCATGGAGATTGTGGGGTGCTCCATAGAATGCGGGTGCTGCACGGAGATTGCGGGGTTCTCTATAGCATGCAGGTACTGCACGGAGAACCCTGGGTCCTTTATAGACTGCGGGTGCTACACGGAGATCGCTGTGTGCTCCATAGAATCTGGGTGCTGCACGGAGATCGCGGGGTGCTCCATAGAATGCGGGTGCTGCACAGCAGGGGTTCCCAGCGGCGGGCCCCCCACGATCAGACATCTTGCCTCCTATCCTTTGGATAGGGGATAAAATGTCTTTGGCCATATAACCACTTTAAAAACAGGAACTTTCTCTTTTCCTGAAAAATGTATTGAATGTGTGACCAAAAAAAAACAGAACAAATAAATAAAAAAGTCAAATAATCTACATAGTGCAGTTGCATAATTCTATAATTCCATCAATTTGGCACAACCTGGAATTGAAAAGAGAAGGCATTTTGGGATCTTTCAGATATTGAAGCTGTAAAGTGTCTTACGTCCAGACATGTAAAGAAAGAGAAGAACTATTTGCTTCATATAAAAATAATAAAAGATTTACATTTATGATTTATATCCGTATATCACGTTACTGCGCAGGTAAATGAAGGAAGGTCTGGAGGATCAGAAATCCTACTGTTATCAGCCGGAGAGGATGACTATGATACTCGTCTTTGTTTCCCACAAGTTATAGAAAGCGGGGTCATAGTTCATGTCATATTCCTCGGATCTGCGGAAGAACCAAGACTTAAAGAAATTGTACAACTGACAGGTGAGTAAAGTATTCCTTATATCACATCTGGTTATTAGGTATCAGGCATATTACTGAAATATGACTCTACATAACATGTTGTATGCAACTGTAATGTGGCACCTACTGTAGAGAAATTGTAACGTTCTTTGGGTGTAGACCCATTGTGCTACCAAACTAGTTTGGCTTGAGGACAAAGTACTCTCTGGGTTTTTACCCCTAATCTTACTCCAAGATGCAGATTATTTTAGCTAGTACCAGTTTGCCTCCTGAGGGTAGTCTTGGTGTGGGTCACTGCTGACCCAGCAGACCAGTTGATCGTGGTGCAAGGAACAGAGCAGTTAGGCAATGGTAGTTGAAAGTCCAGACCTGGGAAGCTTTCAGGATGACTCTGACCCATAAACAACCAACGTAATGTACAATACCTGGCACAGGAGCTATATAGCCTTGGTATATCATGAAGAACCAGCAGGAGATATCTCCAGAGGTAGGTGCAACAGGTCGGCAGCTTGGTAGAAAAGTGGAAGACAATCCAGTCCAACCCAATGTCAGAAAAATAGGCACAGATCAGATATAGATAGGGGCCGACTTAAAGGGGTATTCCACTGCCCCAGTGTCCAGAACATTTAGTTCCGAATGCTGGGTACGGGCTGCGGGGGTCGTGACGTCACACCAAGCCCCCTCAATGCAAGTATATGGGAGGGGGCGTGACGGACGTCACGCCCCCTCCCATAGACTTGCATTGAGGGGGTGTGATGTCATGAGAGGCGTGGTCGTGACATCACAACCCCCACACCCAGCGTTCTGAACTAAACATTCCAGACACTGGGGCAGTGGAGTACCCTTTTAAAGGAAAACGGTCATCTGTTCACCCACACTAAACCCAATACACTGGGCTATAGAGTGGGTGAACAGGATACCGATGAGGGGTTAATGGGTTAAATACGTACCTGCCCTCTGAAGATTACCCGCCGGCTAAATATGAGCATTCATTGCGGCGGGTAATGTGAACACTGCGCTGTCTGAGTGCTCACATGACCTCAAAATGAGCCAGGGGGCCGCCTCTAGCACACAATTCTCTGGAGATGGAAGATGATCTTCGGAGCTACAGTTCTCCAGAGGGCAGGTACGTATTTAGCCCATTAACCCCTCATCGGTCTCCTGTTCACCCACACTATAACCCAGTGTATTGGATTTAGTGTGGGTGAACAGATGACCGTTTTGCTTTAAATAGGAAGTGCTGAGTCAGGACAGGCAAAGGATCGGCGTTGGGTGCATGCACAGAAGGAGCAGCTGTGTGTATCCTAAGGGCCTGAGCAGTAAGAACCCTAAAGGAGGAAGCCCAATTGTGGCACTCAGGGTAAGTATGCTGGGCACGGACCGAAAGCTACCGGTGGTGAGCACTAGGAGTAAAGAACATCGGTAATTGCCCATTACTGGTGTTACAGAAATCTATGGGTCCGAGTAGACTTACGTTTTGGTTTCATACAGAGGTACAGAAAAACTTTTTAACATTAAAATAAATAAAGAAAAAACATGGATTATTCAGACAACATATTCCATTTCACAGAGAATATAGATATATATATTACAACATTGTACAGCGCCACATGTAGTAAACAGCTACAGTATAAGGCCACAGGGATGACAGGGTATAATCTGCTCATAGAGTTGAATAAAAAAATACATTTTTTAATTTCTTTTAGGTGGAACCATGTATTTGGCCACAGATAATACTAATCTGAACGCACAAGGTTTAATCGACGCCGTCAGCTCCATTTCAGCCAGAGATGGAGACATCACTAAACAGTCTATACAGGTAACAGTGTATTTTATTCTAGAAATTAATAAATTATACAGCATTTCTATGGACCTTTAAGTAAGACCGATGTTTACTTTTGCACCAGACAGCGCATTTAATCAAAATCCTAAAGGGGATCTCTAAGCTCTACATCATGCTCAGAGTTGTAGACATGGGCAGATACCTCAAGTCGTAAAGGCCAGGCAGAGCTGCAGCATGCACACCTCTTCTTCTAGCATTGAGCCCTGTGCATCAAGCAGCGCAGGGAGGGATGGGGGAGGGAGGAGGCATGCATGCTTCAGCTCAGCCGGCATCTGCAACTCCCAAGCTTAGAAGGAAAACATAATTTTATAATCTTTAGCTAAAAGACAGTTGTTTTCTCTCCCTATCAGATATCTACCCATGTCTGTAGCTCTGAACATGATATAATGCTGACAGATTTCCTTTAAAGGGAAACTTACAGCAGAGTTGTCCATCCTAATCAGCTGGTACTGAGCAGGCGATGCAGCTACGGCACTGCTTAGGGAGTTTATGGGCAGCACAGTGGCTAGCACTGTTACCTTGTAGCATCCTGGGGTCCAAGCTTCAAATCCCATGAAGGACATCATCTACAAAGACTTTTATATGCTCTTCTCCATGTTTGTGTGAGCTTCCTCCCACACACCAAAGCAATAGGTGAATTTAGATTGTGATCAATTTAAATTTGACAAGCTATGTACAGTGTTGTGAAATATGTTGGAGCTATTTACATAAAGAACATTATTATTATTATTATTATTAATAATTAGGGAGCATTCTGGTTAGTATGGGCGACCCTGCTGTCAGATTCCCTTTACAATTGCTGACAGTCCTATACAGAGGATGGGGAGGAAAAATTTAATGATACCTTGTGTTTCCATTGTGTAACCCGCATGACTGAGAAAAGCATCATATCATTTCCCGGCTATAGCAAGTGCCCAAGAGGCTGAATCTTCTTGTCAGGTGTCCAGTGCTCTCTGTATTGGGATCATTTCCTGACCCTGTCCTTTGATTCACAGCTTAAAGGGTTACTCCGACGATAGGGTATAAGATGTCTGATCGCGGGGGTCCCTGATCATTTGTACATGGAGCGCACTTCACTCCGTGCCGGATGACTGTCGACTACAGCCGCCATGCCTCCTCCATTCATGTCTATGGGAGGAGGTGTGACGGCTATGTACTTGCCGCCACACCCTTTCCAAAAGATATGAACAGAGGGGGCGTAGCGTAACATCATGAACACGGAACCTCCAAGCTTCTGTGTTACGGACGCCGCTGCTGCTGGCCCGGAGATCGCATGAATCCCCAGCGGTCTCCTTTGGATTGGGGATAAGACGTTTATCACCGGAGTACCCATTTAATGGCCTCCAAAATGGAAAGTAGAGCTGTCAGTCATAGCTGAGTGGAGGGGTCAGGGAAATAACATATATGCCCCAGGTTAACTAAAACTGTTTAATTTCTAGACAGTGTAAACTAAGACTAGACAGTTTATTAATGTGCCATTTTTACACTGTGTAGTCTTAGTTTAGATCAACTATTAGTTAGGCCAAAACTGCAATAGTAAATCTGGGGCCCAGAGTTCTGGGCACTTAGTGAGAAGCGTGTGTCTCCTGGACACTTGCTGTAGTGCTGAAGGCAAGCTTTAACAATCACCGAGCCATGGAAGACGCTGAGGACCAGGTAAGGACATCAGAAGACATTTTTCATGGTCATGCAATTTTCAGCCCTCAGATTATTTTTAACTTAGTATAAAGGTAAAAACAACATTAAGGGCTCCATCAATGTAGGTAAACCCGGCACTGATATGCTAGGCACACTCAGGTGACACAATTACTCCAGACTTGGATCTTGCTTGGTGCTCACTGATCGAAAAGCATGAAAATATTGATACACACTGTCCATAAGAATGAATACTCAGGGCACTCACCACTACTGCTCCAGTGTTCCTGCAACCCCTGCAAAAGTTGATGTCTGTCTCGCAATGTTGATATTGCATATGGATCCTCAATAAAATTACACTGGAGCAGTAGTGGTGAGTGCCCTGAGTATTCCTTCTTATGGGCAGTGTGTATCAACATTAAAGGGTATAGAAGAGGAGCCAGCGATGGATAGATGCAAAGAAAGTCTTGTTTATTGAAATAAAAATCCAGAGACACAAAGTGAACAAGGTAACGCGTTTCAGGCGATGCCGCCCTTGACTACGGGTGGCATTGCCTGAAACGCGCTATCTTGTTCACTTTGTGTCTCTGGCTTTTTATTTCAATAAACAGGACTTTCTTTGCATCTATCCATCGCTGGCTTTTCTTTTATTCTCTGGACTATTGGTGCTGCCATATACCTGCTGTGTGAATGGGATGCCTGCGGTGAGCTGGCCTGCCTATCCTTGAACATTAAAGGGCACTCCGCCCCTAGACATCTTATCCCCTATCCAAAGGATAGGGGATAAGAGGTTTGATCACGTGAGTCCCACCGCTTGGGACCCCGGCGATTTCCCTGCTGCACCCGCCGTTTGTTTAGAGCATTGGGGGCAGCGCTGGAGGCTCATGATGTCATGGCCGCGCACCGCTCATGACGTCACGGCCATGCCCCCTCAATGCAAGTCTGTGGGAGGGGGCGTGACAGCCATCACGCCCCCTCCCATATACTTGCATTGAGAGGGCATTGCCGTAACATCACGAGTGGGACGTGAATGTAATATCACGAGCCTCTGCCCCGCACCACCAGTCATCCGGCACGGAGCGATGTTCGGTCCGTGCACCGATGTCTGAGGTGCCACAGCCAAGATTGCGGGGGTCCCCAGCGGCAGGGCCCCGGTAATCAGACATCTTATCCCTTATCCTTTTGGATAGGGAATCTCCATCCGGATTATCTCCTGGCGTAGATTGCGTAGTGTGAATCAGCCCTAAAAGTGAATTATTTTGAATCTTCTTCTTTTAACAGCTGGAAAGTGCTTCCTCAAGTCTTCGACCAGCTCAATGCTTGAATGGCGCCATCTTCATTGATAATACGGTGGGGAAGAACACTTCCTTTGTAGTCACTTGGCAAACTACAATACCGAACATCAAACTGCAAGATCCAAATGGCATTATATATACTTCTGCACAATTTATCAGTAACACCACATCTAAATCATCAAAACTTGTCTTACCCGCCATTGCAGAGGTAACATTTTACCATTTTTCATTAAAAAAATGTTACCACATTTTTTTTAAGCCACAATAGTCCTAAAGTGACCATTGTCATTATGAAAATTTTTTGATATCAACTTATGACATGTCAACATTTTTAATTGGTTGTTTTGTCAGTGCTGAGACCCCCACCGATCTTTACATACAGCCATGTTCCCCAGCTCGGCATTAAGTCCATTACGTTGTAAGTGACGGGCGCCATTAAATATCATGCAGCCATTTCCTGCAATAACCGCCGAGTCAGGGAGTACCGTATTTTTCGCCCTATAGGACGTGCGTCCTATAGGGCGAAAAATACGGTACTCCCTGACTCCCTGAATCGGCATATAAGACGCACCCAATTTTAAAGGTGCAAAATCTAGAAAAAAAAGATTCTGAACCCAACAGTGATCTTTAACCTGCAGACCTCCAGATGTTTCAAAACTACAACTCCCAGCATGCCCGGACAGCCGTTGGCTGTCCGGGCATGCTGGGAGTAGTAGTTTTGCAACATCTGGAGGTCCGCAGGTTGAAGACCAATTGTATAGGAGGTAGTACTCACGTGTCCCCGCCGCTCCGGACCCGTCACCGCTCGTCACCGCTGCCCTGGATGTCGCTCCATCGCTGTCGCCACGTCCCCGGGGTGTCCCCGACGCTCCAGACCCGTCACCGCTGCCCTAGATGTCTCTCCATCGCTTTCGCCGCGTCCCCGGGGTGTCCCCGATGCTCCGGACGTCTTCTTCCTCGGGATCCACGCTCTCCGTGGCCGCCATCACGTCGCTACGCACGCCGCTCCTATTGGATGACGGGACGGCGTGCGCATCGGCGTGATGACGACGAAGGAGAGCGTCGGCCATGCAAGGGATCCCGGCCCAGAGCAGACACCGAGGAGGCAGGTTAGTTCCCTCCCGGTGTCCTGTAAGCTGTTCGGGACGCCGCGACCACACCGCGGCGGTCCCGAACAGCCCGACTGAGCAGCCGGGTTAGTGTCACTTTCCCTTCAGACGCGGCGGTCAGCTTTGATCGCTGCATCTGAAGGGTTAATACAGGGCATCACCGTGATCGGTGATGTCCTGTATTAGCCGCGGGTCCCGGCCGTTGATGGCAGCAGGGACCGCCGCGATAGGTGTGTGTATTCGGCGTATAAGACGCACCAACTTTTTCCCCCCCCAGTTTTGGGGAAGAAAAAGTGCGTCTTATCCGGCGAAAAATACGGTAAGTGTGATGCTGCAAGCCTCAACCGGCTGTATCTAGCTTTTAATGGGGGTCTCAGCATTGAGACCCTGACTGATCAAAACTTTGATAGTATGACAGTACGGCTCGGTTCACACATTAGGACTATTTTATGAGTAGATTTTCATCCACAATAAAAGAAAAATCGCTGTTGTTTTTTCACAAATTTTTGAGACAAAATCATTACAGATGCCTCTTTCTGCACTTACTAATATAGTGTTATCACAAATTGTACTGGCTTCGGCATTGTTTTGTTTGTCTCATCCCTGTCAGGAAGTTATGTAGTCCTCTCTTAGTCAGTGTGCAGCAATCAGCACAGGATTTTGGACAAAAAATATTCAAACTAAATGGTGTTCATAAGTGTCAATTACCTTTAAGTAGTAATATATATATATATATATATATATATATATATATATATATATATATATATATATATATACCGTATATATGCACACAGTCATGGCCATAAATGTTGGCACCCATGAAATTTTTCAAGAAAATGAAGTATTCCTCACAGAAAAGGATTGCAGTAACACATGTTTTGCTATACACTTGTTTATTCCCTTTGTGTGTATTGGAACTAAACCAAAAAAGAGAGGAACAAAAGCAAATTAGACATAATGTCACCAAACTCCACAAATGGGCTGGACAAAATGATTGGCACCCTTTCAAAATTGTGGAAAAATAAGATTGTTTCAAGCATATGATTCTCCTTTAAACTCACCTGGGGCAAGTAACAGGTGTGGGCAATATAAAAATCACACCTGAAAGCAGATAAAAAGGAGAGAAGTTCACTTAGTCTTTGCATTGTGTGTGCTGCACTAAGCATGGACAACAGAAAGAGGAGAAGAGAACTGTCTGAGGACTTTCCAAAATTGTGGAAAAATATCAACAATCTCAAGGTTACAAGTCCATCGCCAGAGATCTAGATTTGCCTTTGTCCACAGTGCGCAGCATTATCAAGACGTTTGCAACCCATGGCACTATAACTAATCTCCCTGGGCGTGGACGGAAGAGAAAAATTGATGAAAGGTGTCAATGCAGGATAGTCCGGATGGTGGATAAGCAGCCCCAAACAAGTTCCAAATATATTCAAGCTGTACTGCAGGCTCAGGGAGCATCAGTGTCAGTGAAAACTATCCGTTGACATTTAAATGAAATGAAACGCTATGGAGGAGACCCAGGAGGACCCCACTATGGAGGAGACCCAGGAGGACCCCACTATGGAGGAGACCCAGCAGGACCCCACTATGGAGGAGACCCAGGAGGACCCCACTATGGAGGAGACCCAGGAGGACCCCACTGTGGAGGAGACCCAGGAGGACCCCACTATGGAGGAGACCCAGGAGGACCCCACTATGGAGGAGACCCAGGAGGACCCCACTATGGAGGAGACCCAGGAGGACCCCACTGCTGACACAGAGACATAAAAAAGCAAGACTACATTTTGTCAAAATGAATTGAAAATCCCCCTGGGAAAACGTCTCGTGGACAGATGAGACTAAGATAGAGCTTTTTGGTATCTACTGTTTACCGAAAACGGAATGAGGCCTACAAAGAAAAGAACACAGTACCTACAGTGACATATGGTGGAGGTTCAGTGATGTTTTGGGTTGTTTTGCTGCCTCTGGCACTGGGGGCCTTGAATGTGTACAAGACATCATGAAATCTGAGGATTACCAATGGATTTTGGGTCGCACTGTACAGCCCAGTGTAAGAAAGCTGGGTTTGCGTCCAAGATCTTGGGTCTTCCAGCAGGACAATGACCCCAAACATATGTCAAAAAGCCCCCAGAAATGGATGACAACAAAGTGCTGGAGAATTCTGAAGTGTCAGGAATGAGTCCAGATCTAAATCCCATTGATCACCTGTGGAGAGATCTTATAATGACTGTTGGGAAAAGGCGCCTTCCAATAAGAGACCTGGAGCAGTTTGTAAAGGAAGAGTGGTCCAACATTCCGGTTCAGAGGTGTAAGAAGCTTATTGATGGTTATAGGAAGAGTGGTCCAACATGCCGGCTGAGAGGTGTAAGAAGCTTATTCATGGTTATGGGAAGCAACTGATTTCAGTTATTTTTTCCAAAGGGTGTGCAACCAAATATTAAGTTAAGGGCGCCAATAATTTTGTCCAGCCCATTTTTGGAGTTTGGTGACATTATGTCCAATTAGCTTTTTTCCTCCCTTTTTGGTTTAGTTCCAGTATACACATATATATATCCCCTTAAGGATGCAGCCCTTTTTATCCGGACTGAGCCCTTTTTCACAATTCTGACCACCGTCGCTTTATGAATTAATAACTCGAAAACGCTTTTACCGAATATTCTGATTCTGAGAATGTTTTTTCGTGACATATTCTACTTTATTTTGGTGGTAAATTTTCGGCGTTACTTGCATCCTTTTTTGTGAAAAATCCCAAAATGTTATGAAAATTTTGAAAATTTAGCATTTGTGGATATTCCAAATACATTTTATTTTTATTCACAAACACAATATGTCCACTTTATGTTGGCATCATAAAATGGACATATTTTGCTTTTTGAAAAAATTAGAGGGCTTCAAAGTAGAGCAGCAATCTTCAAAAATGTCATGAAAATTGCTAAATCTGAAGGGACAAATGTTACAGAACTACAACTCTCAGCATGCCTGGGCTGTCTAGGCATGCTGAGAGTTGTAGTTTGGCAACATCTGGAGGGCTACTGTTTGGGCACCACTGTAGCAGTGGTCTCCAAACTGTGACCCTCCAGATGCTGCAAAACTACAACTCCCAGCATGCCCAGACAGCCTTTCGCTGTCTGGGCATGCTGGGAGTTGCAGTTTGGCCTTCCTAGTGGTTGCCACAGTAAAGATCACTTTACTTTCACTTTCATTTCCCCCACTTCCATTTCCAACCCACTGTCCTGCTCTGCCATTGGTCAGAATCAGTCCTGACCAATGGCAGGGGATAGGAGGAGATCGCAGCACTGCGACCTCACTCCTAGCCCTCAGGATGATCAGGGCTGTCACTGACAGCTCCGATCATCCCTATTTTCTGGGTGATCGAATCACCAGAGACCCGATCAGCCCAGAATAGCAGAAAATCGCACGTCTGAATTGACATGCTATTTTCTGCGATCGCCGACATGGGGGGATCTCAGGACCCCCCTGGACGATGTGCCGGGGTGCCTGCTGAATGATTTCAGCAAGCATCCCGGTCCGGTCCCCAACCGGCTAGCGGCGGGACCAGAATTCCCACGGGTGTATACATACGCCCCACGTCCTTAAGGACTCGGGATGCAGGGCGTATGCATACGCCCTGTGTCCTGAAGAGGTTAAATATATATATGTTACAGTGAAAACCTGTTATAACTGGTTTTCCCTAGTGAAAACCAGTTCTTATGGAATGCCTTTGGGAAAACTAGAATTTACTGCTTTTACCTAATTAACCCCTTAACGACGCAGGACGTATATTTACGTCCTGCGCCGGCTCCAGCGATATGCAGCGGGATCGCGCCGCTATCCTGCATCATATCGCGTCAGTCCCGGCGCTCATCAACGGCCGGGACCCGCGGCTAATACCACACATCGCCGATCGCGGCGATGTGTGGTATTAACCCTTTAGAAGCGGCGGTCAAAGCTGACCGCCGCTTCTAAAGCAAAAGTGAAAGTGACCCGGCTGCTCAGTCGGGCTGTTCGGGACCGCCGCGGGGAAATCGCGGCGTCCCGAACAGCTGACCGGACACCGGGAGGGCCCTTACCTGCCTCCTTGGTGTCCGATCGGCGAATGACTGCTCCGTGCCTGAGATCCAGGCAGGAGCAGTCAAGCGCCGATAACACTGATCACAGGCGTGTTAATTAAACCGCACGGTCAATGGCGTACGCGCAAAAAAATTCCAAAGTCCAAAAATGCGTATTTTGGTCACTTTTTATACCATTAAAAAATGAATAAAAAGTGATCAAAAAGTCTGATCAAAACAAAAATCATACCGATAAAAACTTCAGATCACGGCACAAAAAATGAGCTCTCATACCGCCCTGTATGTGGAAAAATAAAAAAGTTATAGGGGTCAGAAGATGACATTTTTAAACGTATAAATTTTCCTGCATGTATTTATGATTTTTTTTCCAGAAGTGCGACAAAATCAAACCTATATAAATAGGGTATAATTTTAACCGTATGGACCTACAGAATAATGATAAGGCGTAATTTTTACCTAAATATGCACTGCGTAGAAACGGAAGCCCCCAAAAGTTACAAAATGGCGTTTTTTCTTCGATTTTGTCGCACAATGATTTTTTTTTCCGTTTCGCCGTGCATTTTGGGGTAAAATGACTAATGTCACTGCAAATTAGAATTGGTGACCCAAAAAAATAAGCCATAATATGGATTTTTAGGTGGAAAATTGAAAGGGTTATGATTTTTAAAAGGTAAGGAGGAAAAAACGAAAGTGCAAAAACGGAAAAACCCTGAGTCCTTAAGGGGTTAAAACCAGTTTTTACTGAACAAATTTGTTAAAGCTCCTGGTTTTAACTAGATAAAAGCAGTAAATTCTAGTTTCACTAATGAAAACCAGTTTTAACTAAAAACGGGTTTTCACTTTAACAGATATATATATATATATATATATATATATATATATATATATATATATATATATATACCTGTAAATGTGTGTTTTTGTACTATTGAATATTAAGTACAAGTAGTAGCTATTACAACACAGAAAGGATGATGTTCTAATAACAATGCAAAGATGAAAGGACATGTCCACTTTTTATAGGTCCACTCTACAGGCATTGTCCCATTTGGACAACCCTTGTCCATATGTTTTGTTAGGGTATACAGATGTCATAGTAGGGAGTCCCCCCTCAGTATCCCCCCACTATGATCCATAGAACAGCTCTGGTGGACTTGGGTTGTCCACGTATTACTGATGACCATTCATTGGAATAACACGGGGTAAACTTCAATTCTTCCAGCAGAAGATGTTACGATTCAATTTCTTAGCCAAATAGATCTCTCTTCCATTTTATACTATATTTAATTGCTGATTTTGCTCTGTTCTAGATCGGACCCTGGCATTACAGTCTCTGCAATTCCCGTAATTCAGCTGAAGTTCTAGGTTTAGTCGTGAATTCTAAGGCTTCAGATGTAAAAGTTTCTCCAATTGTTGTAAATGCCCATATGAACCAAGACGTAAACCAGTATCCCAACCCTATGGTTATCTATGTCTCGGTGAGTCAAGGACTGATGCCGGTCACTGGAGCAAAGGTCACGGCAATAATTGAACCTGTCACTGGACCAATAGTCACCCTAGAGCTTCTGGACAATGGGGCAGGTAATAATAATTGTGCTAGGACTGTTACAATGTTTGGCTATTTTTATAGTTATTACCTGAGTCTGGCCTGTAGGACACATCTGTTGTGGTTTTTATTTTTGTATTATTATCACTCGGTATCTTCAGAACACGCTCTTCTGCAGTTGTAGAATTGCTGAAAATCTGGATCAGCAGAACTAGGGCAAGAACTTTTTTCTTCTTCTATTTTTTTTTGCTGAAGGGGGCAATGTGTGATACTTCTGACTGTGGGAATATGTCTTTCATATAAACAGAACTTACAGGTAAGTGTTGGCTCAAAACTTAGCTGGTTGTCTTATACTGAGTCTTTCTTGCCTTGTTCAATTAAAAGGGGTATTCCGGGAAAAAACATTTTATCCCCTATCCAAAGGATAGGGGATAAGATGTCTTATCTCGGGGGGTCTCAGCAGCGGGCTTCACGCCCCCTCCCATAGACATGAATGGAGGGGGTGTGGCATGACGTCACGTCCTCAGTCCTGAAATCCCGGAGATTTCCGAAACTGGAAATGAAGCACCCGTATAGAATGTTGGTGCTGCAGGGAGATCTTGGGGGGTCTCAGCAGCAGGCCCCCCGCGATCAGACATCTTATCTAGAGATGAGCGAACTTACAGTAAATTTGATTCGTCACAAACTTCTCGGCTCGGCAGTTGATGACTTATCCTCGTAAATTAGTTCAGCCTTCAGGTGCTCCGGTGGGCTGGAAAAGGTGGATACATTCCTAGGAAAGAGTCTCCTAGGACTGTATCCACCTTTTCCAGCCCACGGGAGCATCTGAAAGCTGAACTAATTTATGCAGGAAAAGTCATCAACTGCCGAGCCGAGAAGTTCGTGACAAATCAAATTTACTGTAAGTTCGCTCATCTCTAATCTTATCCCCTATCCTTTGGATAGAGGATAAAATGTTTTTGCACGGAATACCCCTTTAAAGCGGTTATCCAAGAATAGAAAAAACAGAGCTAATTTCATTTAAAAAAATGTTCCACGTCTGTTTTCAGGTTGGGTGTGGTATTACCACTTGGCTCCATGTCGACACAGATGGGGAGCGTTTTTTTTTTTAGTTTTTTTTTAATGAAATGAGTTCTGCATTTTCAATTCCTGGATAACCTCTTTAATGGAACAAGGCAAGAAAAGCTCAGCATAAGACAATCAGCTAAGTTTTTAGACATTAGCTCAGTTTTTTTTTTTAATTCCTGGATAACCCCTTTAATGTGCAGAGATGGGGTCCATAGAAAGATCCTCTGATACTGCAAAGGGCCAAGTCTGGTCCCGATACCAATGCACACAAATTGTAATACACCCCCCCCCCCCCCCCATTCTTAAAGAGTACCTCTCTCATGATCTTGCTAAATGTTATAATCCTCCCAGGTCACTGCCCCCATTATGATAAACCACCCCCTGCCTTTATTTTTTTTTTTGTTTTTTTTTTTGTTTTCTACCTTGATATTGCTCTGTATTTTCTGCTCAGTCTCTGTCAGATTCACAGTCTGGGAAGGGACGTTCCCCAGCAGGCGTGACATCATCTGAAGCCATACAGGGGAGAACTTCCTCCCTCACTCTGCTACACACAGCCCAGAGCAGTTCAGTGTGAGATTAGCTATAATTGGATAAGGCTGCACACACACACACGCCCCTCAGCACTCCAGGCTGCATTTCCTGATTTTGGACTTCTGCCAGGCCAGCAGGAATCCAAAGTCTGTGCAAGAGATGGGAGGGAAATGTAGAGAGACACCTAGTGGCAGTTTTCTTTAAACACAAATAAAACATAGAAAACTTATTTATTTTTTTTTTTTAAACAAAGTACATTAGAAAGATTTTTTATTTACCATAAGGAGCGCAATAGCAATAATTAGTTTTATTGAGAGTGCTCATTTAAGATAATGGTGACACTTTGCAGAATTCACAATGCAATGTCCATAGAAAAAGTGTAGTGACAGGATAGCCATTTTATTCACCCACTAGCCCAAATTGTCGCTAAAATAAAAAAAAATTTAAGTAAATATTTTTGATAGAATGCTGTTTTCAGGCCCTGATATCATGAAGGACGATGGAGTATATTCCAAATACTTTACGAAGTTCTTAGCAAATGGAAGATACAGTTTAAAAGTTCGGGCTGAGAACAATGAAAAGGGTAAAAGTCGCTTGACCCTCCCGAAGAACCGCGCTCTCTATGTCCCAGGATTTATCGTAAATGGTAAGAAACATTTAAGGCGATATTTTCCAAAACAATGGGGGTTATTTATCTATAATGGTCTTGGCTAGATCGTTTCTATTGTTTGTCTAGATGCGTTTTTTGGGCGGTGCTGCTCCAAATTTATGATTGTCACAGTGACCATGATAAATTTTGCGCAGATCTGCACCCAGATCATTTTCTACCACCACCTTCAGATCATGTCTACCCTGCTTCTGAGGAGCTTGTTTGTCTGTGTGTTTAGCTTTATTTGTTTTAGCTTTATTTTAAGGCAAATTCATACAGTGATCCCTCAACTTACAATGGTTTCAACATACAATGGTCTTTTCTGGACCAATTATAACTTGAAACCAGACTCAACATACAATGCTATGGAATCTGGGAAACGTGTCAATGGCTGGAAGAACCGACCAATCAGAATGGATATTTCACTGGTAAAACATCTGTATTACTGAAGCGCATCCACTGACTGGTGTCTGGTAGCGCCCCCTACAGTACAGGGAGGTATTACATGTTCTGTACTCTTTATCTGTATTACTGAAGCGTACGCACTGACTGGTGTCTGGTAGCGCCCCCTACAGTACAGGGAGGTATCACATGTTCTGTACTCTTTACCTGTATTACTGAAGTGCATGCAGACACCTACTGGTGTCTGGTAGCGCCCCCTACAGTACAGGGAGGTATTACATGTTCTGTACTCTTTACCTGTATTACTGAAGTGCATGCACTGACTGGTGTCTGGTAGTTCCCCCTACAGTACAGGGTGGTATTACATGTTCTGTACTCTTTACCTGTATTACTGAAGCGTATGCACTGACTGGTGTCTGCTAGCGCCCCCTACAGTACAGGGTGGTATTACATGTTCTGTACTCTTTACCTGTACCGGGGTAGCTGCTCCTTTGGACATCAGGTGAGGGCGGCTCCATTTTCCTTTTTCTAGGACATTGCGTGTACTGTACAGGACCCAAAGAAGCTCCTGTCCTCTACATAGAGCAGTGTTTCCCAAAGAGGGTGCCTCCAGCTGTTGCAAAACTACAACTTCCAGCATGCCCGGACAGCCGAAGGCTGTCCGGGCACGCCAGGAGTTGTAGTTTTGCAACATCTGGAGGCACCCTGGTTGGGAAACACTGAAATAGACAGTGATAACAGCTCCCAGCAGATCTTTATTACATTTATATGTAAGGATTTGCTTTATCTATATTAGTTATCTACTTATTTTTCTTTAATCCTCACTTTTTCCTACTTTTGGATGACAATTTTGGGCTTCAGAACCAATTACCAGGTTTCCATACAGCTATGGTCTCAACATACAATGGTTTCAACATACAATGGTCGTCCTGGAACCGATTAATATTGTAACTTGAGGGACCACTGTATCTCAAAGAAGGTCTGCAAAGAGAGTCTCCCTCATATACAAGTAGTAGTTTACCTTGCCACTGGCCAGGGAAAAAATATATATATATTGTTTGAGAGAGAGATGTTTTAGTTGAACAGGTATTTTTTTTTTTTTACCTTTCACCTTTTTTTTAATGTTATCATCACTTTGTCGAATATTTTTAAAAACTTGGGCACATGAAATTGTGAGATGTTGGCCATTGCTAACAATCTTATTGTTTCTTACATCTTTAGCATTCCTTTTTTGTATCTTAAAAAGTAGCTCCCACCATGTATATATATTTTTTTTTCTGTCCCTACCTATTGCTAATCTACCCCTAACCCCCTCCCTGCCTTTACATTTTTTTTCCTACCTTCTAAATAGAGATGTCGCGAATTGGTCGCCGGCAAACTTAGCATGTTCGCGTTCGCATTGCCGGGCGAACATATGTGAAGTTCGATTCGCCCCCTATACTTTAACATTGCGATAAACTTTGACCCTGTGAGTCAGAGTCAGCAGACACATTACAGCCAATCAGCAGCAGTCCCTCCCTTCCAGACCCTCCTACCTCCTGCACGGACGCCATTTTACCCTCATTCAGCATGCTGCAGGCTTAGGAAGTGGAGGGTTAGAGAAGCTGCTCCTGCTGTAATAGGGAAAGCGATAGCTAGGTTGCTGCTAGGTGGTGTATTCAGGGTCCAGTTTACTCCTAAAGCACTAGTGTAACATCTGCTCTAAGGACAGCACCTAAAAAAGCCCTTTTTAGGGCTCAAATATCAGTCCGCGTTTCTTGCAACCTGGTTGGGAGGGAACCGCTGGTTAAAAGGGGTACTCCAGTGTAAAACTTAAGTTCCTTCAAGCAACTAACTACAGTATTAAAAGGGCTATAAGTTCAGTCCGTGTGTCTTGCAACTGCTGGAGGCACCCTGGTTGGGGACCTCTGCTTAAAAGGGGAACTCCGCTGGCAACCTTTTTTGCTCATTCTCACACTAGTACAAATCACATTTGGTGTGGCAGTTGTTCAAATAAAAAAATAAAAAATACTTTTTTTGGCTGTGAAATAAAACCAGTGCTGCCTAAAGGGGGCTCTATGTGCTGCCTAAAGGGAGGCTCTACCTATGTGCTGCCTAAAGGGGGGCTCTAACTATGTGCTGCCTAATATGGGGGAATCTATGTGCTGCCTAAAGGGAGGCTCTAACTATGTGCTGCCTAAAATGGGGGAATCTAACTATGTGCTGCCTAATATGGGGGAATCTAACTATGTGCTGCCTAATATGGGGGAATCTAACTATGTGCTGCCTAATATGGGGGGATCTAACTATGTGCTGCCTAAAGGGGGCTCTATGTGCTGCCCAAAGGGAGGCTTACACCTATGTGCTGCCTAAAGGAGGGATCTAACTATGTGCTGCCTAATATGGGGGAATCTATGTGCTGCCTAAAAGGGGATCAAAATATGTGCTGCCTAAAGGGAGGCTCTAACTATATGCTGCCTAATGTGGGGGAATCTATGTGCTGCCTAAAGGGGGGCTCTATGTGCTGCCTAAAGGGGGGCTCTAACTATGTGTTGCCTAACATGGGGGAATCTATGTGCTGCCTAAAGGGAGGCTCTACCTATGTGCTGCCTAAAGGGGGGCTCTAACTATGTGCTGCCTAATATGGGGGAATCTATGTGCTGCCTAAAGGGGGGATCTAACTATGTGATGCCTAAAGGGGGATCTAACTATGTGCTGCCTAAAGGGAGGCCCTAACTATGTGCTGCCTAAAGGGGGCTCTATGTGCTGCCCAAAGGGAGGCTTACACCTATGTGCTGCCTAAAGGGGGATCTAACTATGTGCTGCCTAATATGGGGGAATCTATGTGCTGCCTAAAGGGGGGATCAAAATATGTGCTGCCTAAAGGGAGGCTCTAACTATATGCGGCCTAATATGGGGGAATCTATGTGCTGCCTAAAGGGGGGCTCTATGTGCTGCCTAAAGGGGGGCTCTAACTATGTGCTGCCTAAAGGGAGGCTCTATGTGCTGCCTAAAGGGGGGCTCTAACTATGTGCTGCCTAAAGGGAGGCTCTACCTATGTGCTGCCTAAAGGGGGGCTCTAACTATGTGCTGCCTAATATGGGGGAATCTATGTGCTGCCTAAAGGGAGGCTCTAACTATGTGCTGCCTAAAATGGGGGAATCTAACTATGTGCTGCCTAATATGGGGGAATCTAACTATGTGCTGCCTAATATGGGGGAATCTAACTATGTGCTGCCTAATATGGGGGGATCTAACTATGTGCTGCCTAAAGGGGGCTCTATGTGCTGCCCAAAGGGAGGCTTACACCTATGTGCTGCCTAAAGGAGGGATCTAACTATGTGCTGCCTAATATGGGGGAATCTATGTGCTGCCTAAAGGGGGGATCAAAATATGTGCTGCCTAAAGGGAGGCTCTAACTATATGCTGCCTAATGTGGGGGAATCTATGTGCTGCCTAAAGGGGGGCTCTATGTGCTGCCTAAAGGGGGGCTCTAACTATGTGTTGCCTAACATGGGGGAATCTATGTGCTGCCTAAAGGGAGGCTCTACCTATGTGCTGCCTAAAGGGGGGCTCTAACTATGTGCTGCCTAATATGGGGGAATCTATGTGCTGCCTAAAGGGGGGATCTAACTATGTGATGCCTAAAGGGGGATCTAACTATGTGCTGCCTAAAGGGAGGCCCTAACTATGTGCTGCCTAAAGGGGGCTCTATGTGCTGCCCAAAGGGAGGCTTACACCTATGTGCTGCCTAAAGGGGGATCTAACTATGTGCTGCCTAATATGGGGGAATCTATGTGCTGCCTAAAGGGGGGATCAAAATATGTGCTGCCTAAAGGGAGGCTCTAACTATATGCTGCCTAATATGGGGGAATCTATGTGCTGCCTAAAGGGGGGCTCTATGTGCTGCCTAAAGGGGGGCTCTAACTATGTGTTGCCTAACATGGGGGAATCTATGTGCTGCCTAAAGGGAGGCTCTACCTGTGTGCTGCCTAAAGGGGGGCTCTAACTATGTGCTGCCTAATATGGGGAAATCTATGTGCTGCCTGAAGGGGGGATCTAACTATGTGATGCCTAAAGGGGGGATCTAACTATGTGCTGCCTAAAGGGAGGCCCTAACTATGTGCTGCCTAATATGGGGGAATCTAACTATGTGATGCCTAAAAGGGGCTAAAGCACGTTATTCCAAACCATTTAGGAATAATAGGTGATTTATGCCCTTTATGGATTAAAACCAGACTCTGCATCAACTATGTAATTTTCCATGGGAGTTTTGCCATAGATCCCCCTCCGGCACGCCACAGTCCAGGTATTAGTCCCCTTGAAACAACTTTTAAATCACTATTGTGGCCAGAAAGAGTCCCTGTGGGTTTTAAAATTCACCTGCCCATTGAAGTCAACGGCATTTCGCCGGTTCGACATCACTACTTCTAAACATCTACTCTTATGCTGCTCAATCTTGCTGAGCAGGAAGCCGACTTCCCCAGCACGCGCCACGTCACTGATGCCTGCTGGGTGCCGACTTCCGCCCTCACCTAATTTATGCTGCGCTCCTGTTGGGAGCACGCGTAGATGAGCAGCCAATAGCATGGCAGGCTGCTCCAGGTTCTCTTCCTCCCTGTTTAGCAGTTCATGTGCTACCAGGGGAGGAGGAGTATAGGAGCATTGCCAACATAGAAATCATCCCCAGTCCAAGATTTATTCCCCAGCCCCTGCAGTCTATAAATCCCCTGCCCATGCACTTTGTCATCCTCCCGTTCAGAGAACACAGGCAGAGCTAAGGAGGGGAGATGAGGGAGCCATGTATTTCCTCTCGCTCCCCTGCTCTGTGTTCTTTCTCCCATGCAGACCTGCGACCTCCGAAGGCAGAGCAGGGGGAGGGGAGATGAGACGGGCATGTAGTTCCTCTCTCCTCCTGCTCTGCCTTCGATTTGCCCTCCCGGCCACTGAGCCAATGCGCTCAGCCCCGGATTTCACAGAGCTTGCTTCCGCCTGTCTGATTGACAGACAGGGAGCGAGCACAGGCTGACTGAATTCGAACCGATTGCCTGGCCGGGAACGGTCCGAATTCAGCTGTGACGTCACAGCAGGCTGCAGCCGGCCACTAGGAGGGAGACCCCTAGTGGCTGGATTTCAAATAGAAAATAAAGTATTTTAAACACAAAAAGAAATCATTGATGTATTTTAGAGATATGTTGTAGTACATAAGTACTACAACTTATTTTAAAAAAAGTTCACGACAGTGCCCATTAAAAAACATACATCTGATTGTTTCATATGGACAACTGCTTTATATTTGTTTTACACATTTTTTTAAACATTCTTATTCTCTACCTTATTTGCTCTCTCTCTCTCTCTCTCTCTCTCTCTCTCTCTCTCTCTCTCTCTCTCTCTGACGATTTTTTATTTTTGGCAAACAGGCAGGAGTAGTAATCTTTTTTAGACATGGTCTGGAGGTGGTCTAGATTTGTGGGGTTTTATGCTCCATTTGCAGCATATTTTGCACAAAACTAAAATACACGCAGATAATAAATTTGTGACCACTGCATCCGTCACTTTAAAAAATGGTCTAGCAACACCAAAATGTCAAAATGACAGATTTTAGAACTTTGAAAAAAAAATGCTAAAAAAAAAATGCAATTAGCACAAAAATAACAAAAATTCACAAATGTAGACCATAAAAAGCAATAGAACATAATGATAAATAACCCTCATAGAATGCAACTTTTTGGCTAGAAACTTCTGTGGTATTGGTGGTACTTTATAAACCAGTCTTTGGCTCAGTTCACATAGCATGAAAAATAAAAACTTATTTTATTCACACTCGCATGTTCTGCAATTTTTTTTTCTGTGTTCGGCAAGAAAAAATTAGCCACAAAACAATTATGGCCAAAAATATAGGCTTAAATACATTTTATTTTTTGTTATGCATTGTGAACTAAGGCCGGGACCACGATTTGTGCCTCTGGGGCATCATACTCCCCTAGACATGTTATCCCGTATCCAAAGGATAAAACATAAGAAGTCTGATCTTTCTGGAAATCTTTCTGTAGGTTCTATCACTATGAAAACCTCCCGCCCCAAGATGGCCGATGAAGATCTTATTGTTGGAGAATTCAGCAGGACAGCCTCCGGAGGTTCTTTTCTGGTATCTAATGTGCCCTCAGGTCCTCAACCAGATATCTATAGACCTGGGAAAATAACTGATCTGGAGGCGACCATTGTAGATGATAGGATTAAGTTATCTTGGACAGCGACTGGGGATGATCTGGACCAAGGCAATGGTAAAAAATACACTTATTTTTCTAATTCTACAGTATAAATGTTTAGTACAGTAGGTGTAGTAATAGCAGGAACACTTTATTAGTACATCACATGGGATACAGCATAATGAAAGAGTAATTCTGACACGTTTTGGATCTTCCAAGATACTTAATTATGGCATGCCATGATTAAGGGTCTTGAAGGATCCGAAACACGTCAGAGATAGATAAAAAAAATAGATATGAGATAGATAGATAGATATGAGATGATAGATAAATAGATATATTTGAGATAGATAGATAGATAGATATGAGATATATATGAGATACATTAGATAGATAGACATGAGATAGATAGATAGATAGATATGAGATAGATTGATATGAGATAGATATGAGATAGATAGATAGATAGATAGAAACCAATGGTGGAAGCAGCACACAATAGGCAAAGATGATGGGTGCTCGTGGATAGTAACCTGGTCCCAGTCGCAGATCAGGCATAGACATAGACATCCCAATACCAAACAAAATTTCTCCAATGGCACTCCAAGTAGTTTAAAGCAAAAACGTTGTATATTGACCCATGGTCAGCAGTGGACGCGACGTTTCAGCGGCATCTCGCCGCCTTTCTCAAGCATCATGCATTTGTTTGGTATTTAGATAGATATGAGATAGATAGATATGAATAGATAGATAGCTATAGATGAACCAATGAAGTGATGTTATATATTTCTCCTCTTGTTCTTCAGCCACAAGCTACGACTTAAGGATGAACCTCAACCCCAGTGACCTCAGAACCAACTTCAATGGATCCGAACCGATACACATTTCTTCGCACATTCCCCTCCCGGCCGGATCCAGAGAAACATTCTCATTTGTGCCAGAAAACATTGTTATAAAGAACGGCACTATTCTTTACTTCGCTTTAGTCGCTACTGATAAATCCTCTCAACGTTCCGATGTGTCAAACATAGCTCAGGCCGCTCTGGTCATCCCACCAACACCGGCTCCCAATACTGAATCAACAACTGATGACAGCTCTGAAGGACTGAATGTAACCACAATAACACTGATTGTATGTGGAGCCGCCATTCTTATCTGTGTCATTGTCTGTATCACCGTCTGCATTGTCAGCTGCACAAAGAAGAAAAAGAATCCACAATTGAGAGTGTGAAAAGTACCTATTTCCGTATAATAAAGTGTCAAGCTTTTTTTTTATGTGTTTATGTTTATTTTCTTTAAATAAGTAGAACATGGGGATACATTAAAGGGGTACTCCGCTCCTAGACATGTTATCCCCTATCCAAAGGATAAAAGATAAGATGTCTGATTGCAGGATCTAACAACATTTCTAAATATTCAAGATTAAAGGGGTTATCCAGGAAAAAAAACTTTTTTTATATATATCAACTGGCTCCAGAAAGTTAAACAGATTTGTATATTACTTCTATTATTAAATCTTAATCCTTGCAATAGTTATTAGCTTCTGAAGTTGAGTTGCTGTTTTCTGTCTAACTGCTTTCTGATGACTCACGTCCCAGGAGCTGTCCAGCTCCTATGGGGATATTCTCCCATCATGCACAGCTCCCGGGACGTGACATCATCATTGAGCAGTTAGACAGAAAACTTTTGCCTTGAATACCCCTTTAACTCTCCTCATAATACCAGAAAATTAGAGATTTTCCTATCCTAGGTGACGGAAAATATGGATTTTATGAAAGATAGGAGGCGAGCATTATATGCAATAACTTTCTTTACTGAAAACATATAGCAGTATTAATAAAGTTCTTTTTCACTGAATTATAAGAAAAAACTTAGGTAGCAGGTGTATCAGTACAGGTATGCACAGCCGAACATGCTGGTCAAGGTCCTGGCCAATGAGCATCCAGCCCAGGTGATATAAGGTCCTGTATGCTAGAGAAAGTCCTCTTTCTTTAATAATAGTCAAATAAATCAATAGTAGATAACAGAGTCAAATCCATGAACAGAACTGGAACAACATGCAGAAGAATTCTTCGTCAGGAGAAGATCTAGGGATGGGAGGATGAAGTCAGCGTTGGAACTGAAGAAAAACTTGGCAAAGAAATGTGGCAATAATCCATAGCGTAGAGATGTAGAACAGATAGGTCCATGCATCCGGAATATTAGTAAGCTGTAACAGAATAAAAATTATTAGAGGGATGGGTTAAGGGAGGGATAATGCTCGCCTCCTGTCTTTCATAAAATCCATATTTTCCGTCACCTAGGATAGGAAAATCTCTAATTTTATATCAAGACAGGAGGCCTCGCATTATATGCAAGTTTAAAGCTATATTGCCATATAAGTATTATCTAACAATATACAAAATAATTATAACAGAGACATGGATACATGAGAATCAGGTCTGAAATAAAAGGATTTAAATGTAGACTCCGAAGACCAATTTGCAGCTTTGAGCAAGTCTGAAAGGGAACCGCCTGACTGAAAGAGTTTGGTAGAGACAGCTCCTCTAGTTGAGTGTGCGCCAAATAAGGAAATATCTATACCAGCCAAAGACATGGTTTGTTTGATCCATCTAGCTAAAGTGGCGGAAGAGACTGGACAATGCGGTTTGCAGTAGGAAACTAAAAGTTGGGCAAAGTTAGGGTGACGTAAAGGTTCAGTTCTGGATTCATAGGTTTGGAGACAACGGACTACACACAGTTTTTCGTTATGAGGAAAAGCGGGATAGAAAACCTGATGTAAATTAGTTTTGGTGCGTCTGGTAACAAAAAATATAACTACTTGAGGTGAATATTGCCTGCGAGAGATATCTAGGGCTTTGACCTCAGAGACCCGTTTGATAGAAATAAGGAAAAGGAGGGAAGTGAGTTTGAAGGATAAAAATTTGAGAGATAAAGATTCATTACCTTCCCAAGAAATGAAAAGATTAAGGAGTAGATTAACGTCCCATGTGGATGTATATTTGGGTAAAGGAGGGCGTCGGAAGCGAATACCCTTTAACAATTTACAAATAATAGGGTGTTTACCTACTGGCATGGAGTTTATGGGAGAGTGATAGAAAGAGATGGTAGAACGGTACAGATTTATGGTGCGGTACGCTTTCCCTGAATCAAAAGAAGATGATAAGTAATTTAAGATGTGAGAAATAGATGCATGAACGGGATCCAGACTCCGTTGACTGCACCAATCAGCCCAAAGTTTCCAGGCTGATCGGTAAGCCTTTCTGGTACCTGGAGCCCAGGCATCTGCCAGGATGTCTCTAACTGATTGAGAAATTTCTGATTCAAATGAGGTTGTCCTGAAATTAGCCAAGCAACCAGAGGGAGTTGATGGGATAAGATCAGAGGATGAGGGTTCCCTAGAGGGTCTAATAATAGGGACGGATGGTGAGGAAGTATCCTGGGATAATCTATCAGTTTCCTGAGAATATGAGGGAACCACGACTGGGATGGCCACCAGGGGGTGACCAGGACTATGGTTGTTTTCCAAATGGATACTTGTAGAAGGACTCTGGGGATCAGAGCAAATGGAGGGAAAGCGTAAAGGGTTTGAGAAGGCCATCTCTGAAGGAAGGCATCTACCCCTAACGCTTCCGGATCGGGTCTCCAACTGAAAAATCGTGGAAGTTGGCAGTTGAGACGGGAAGCGAAGAGATCCAAGTGGAGAGGACCCCAGAGAAGATTCAGTTCTTGAAATATGGAGGGATCCAGCTTCCAATCGCTGGAATCTATGAGATATCTGGAATTCCAGTCCGCTACAATATTGGAGAGACCCGGAAGGTATTCTGCCCTTAAAGTAATATTTCTGTCCAAGCAAAAGTGCCAAAGATTCTTGGCAATGTTGGCAAGAGTCTCCGACTTCGTTCCTCCTAAACGATTTATGTATTGGACAGCAGAAATGTTGTCCAATCGAAGAAGAATACAGCAATTCGAGTAATCCTTCGCAAAACTCTGGAGAGCAAAGAAGCCTGCCAGGAGTTCTAAACAATTGATATGCAATAGAGACTCCGAAGGGGACCACTTGCCTCCTGTAGAAAGGCAGCCGCAACGAGCTCCCCAGCCGTTCAGACTTGCGTCTGATTCCATGACTAAATCTGGGTTGGAATGAAAAATTGTCTTGCCATTCCATTCTTGAATATGCTGAAGCCACCAAAGAAGTTCTTCTTTGGCTTCTGGAGAAAGTAAGACTTCGTCTGAATAAAGTAATCCTTCCCTCAGATGTTGAATCTTTAAACGTTGGAGGGCCCTGTAATGTAAATGGGCTGGAAAGATCGCTTGTATAGAGGACGAAAGGAGGCCTACTATACGAGCTATGGCTCGTAGGGAGATAAAGTTCTTGTTGAGGAGAGAACGGATTTCTTTCCTTATGGTTCTTAGTTTTTTGGGGGGAAGACTCAGAAGGGTAGAATGGGTATTGATGAGAAAACCTAGGAACTCCAGTTCTTTGGAAGGGGTAAGGACAGATTTGTCGTAATTGATTAAAAAGCCCAAATGGGTCAGAAGAGAGAGGGTCCATTCCATATGAATGTAGGCTAAGTGTTGGGAATTGGCCATAATGAGGATGTCGTCCAGATAAATTATTAGACGGACTCCTCGGGAACGAAGAGCGGCCATGACTGGTTTCATCAGTTTGGTGAAACACCAGGGAGCTGAGGAAAGGCCGAAGGGGAGGCAATTGAATTGCCATTTTTTGTTGTTCCATATGAATTGAAGGAATTGTTGGTGCGAGGGGTGGATAGGGACTGTTAAATAAGCATCTTTTAAGTCTATTTTTACTAACCAATCTTCTGGTAGCAATAGATCTCTCAACAGATGGATGCCCTCCATCTTGAAGTGTTGATAACGAACAAAATTGTTCAATATTTTCAAATGTATTACTGGTCTGAAACCTCCATCCTTCTTTTTTTACCAGAAATAGGTTGCTGATGAAGCCCGGGGAGTTTAGAGGGACTTGAATTATAGCATTTTTTGCGGAAAGTTCTATTATCTCTTGATTTACAAGAATCTGATCTGCATTGGAAAAATGAATTGGATGAGGGAGTTGTTCTTGGTAAGGGAGGGAAATTAATTCTATCTGATATCCCTTTACTGTGTTTAGGATCCATAGATCGGATGATATTGTTACCCAGTTTAGGGAAAAAAGAAGGAGACGACCGCCCACTGGAAGAGGGGAAGAAAGAGGAACATACAGTCTTACCTGATGGTCTGGAACGGGTGAAACCTCTTTGTCCTCTCGCTCTCCAAGGACGTCCATGGGTTGGGAAGAAGGGATTGGGTTGGGTGGTGGGGACGGGATAGGAGGGTCTATCTTGCTGATAGGATCCTCTTTGTTGAGGTCTATAATGGGGGCCACAGCCGGAAAAACGGCCTCGACTTTTTCCGGCCCTGGAGAAAACCTTGCTGGAAAAGACCTTCTTCAGAGAAGATTGGGCCTTGTCCAGGGAAGAAAATAAACCTACATACTTGGAGATTTCTTTTATGAATTGTTCACCAAAAAGGGAACTTTCATTAGGAGACTGGGGGTTTGAAGAGGCTAAATGGGTTAGCTGGGGGTCTAACTTCATTAGAATTGCTCTTTTCCTCTCCGTGCAAATGGAATGGTTAACATTTCCAAAGGTGCACATGGCCCTTTGGGCCCAACCTCTGATGGTAGGGACATCGATGGGTTTACCAGAATTATATGCTTCCTCTGAAATGTCCAATATTTTGGCAAGGGGACCTAAAAGGTCCAAAAATGTATCCCGACACAGCTTAAAGCTGCGGTCAATGCCCTTTTTTGGGTTTTTACCCGATTTTTGGAGGTATTTTATAAGGATCGGGTCAAGCTCAGGTGTATGAGCTGCAGTCAAAGAGATAATAGGTCTTGGGCATTCAGCCTTTAGTTGATTACGGGTCTTATTATCTAAACCCTTTTTTATCCAATGTTCAATAAATTTTTCAACTGAAGAATTAGGTGTCCATTCACCCGATCTGGGGTGTGAAATTTGGGATGGATCAAAAAATGGAACACCTTTACTATCTAGAATACCTTCCTCTCCAGTAGAGGAGTCTTCCATATGGAATTCATTATCATCATCATCACCCTCCACTTCGTCTGGTAAGTAGGAGGGGTCATTATAGTCTGAATCGACTGACTTATCCGATTCATTATTGTCAGAGTCCTCATTGTAATTAGTGCGATCAGGTTGAAATGAGGCTTTTTTAACCCGCTTGCTTGTTTGCTCCTCACGGGTAGAGGGTCCTGGATGTGAGGTATACAAACCATCATCATAGCCGTCATTCTGGGACTGGCTTTCAATATAGTCCTGACCTTCAACCTCAAAAGAGGGTTTTTTATGTTTGGGATTAGAAAGGTCGTTCGTATTAATATGCCTCTTTTTTGAGAGACTCTTTCTGACAAGAACATTAGATTGATGCATTTTGTGGGACATCATTTGAGAAACGGTCATAGCGACCGATTTGGCCATGGATTCATGCATGGCAGTCATGGCATTATTAACAGCGGTCTGGACCGACCTGGAGACAGATTGGTCGACCAGTTGTTGAATATGGTCTTCTGACATATTACTAGGTGGATTTTGTCCAGAAGACATAATGGGTATTACTACTCTAAATTATATATATATATATATAAGTTAGTCAGAAATATGTATAAATGTATTAACTATGACTAAAACTAATTTCAATATTAGTGCGGGCTCAAATATTTTTATCACAGAACTAACAGTATATAAATTAAATGGAGTTGGAGAAAAAACCTGACTGGAATGTCCTTAAAAGAACATTTATAGTACAGTCTGGCAACAATTAATAGTTAGAATTGGTTAGGTTTCTGGCGTGTGACAGGAATTACAGCGCTGAATGACGGAGGTCCGCTCTGACAGGGAGAGGAGCGTGTCTGTCAGGGCGGGAGGCGGGGACTGCCAGTGATCACCACTGGCAAGTCTCGCGAGAGCCGAGATTACGCGCGTGTTAGATAGAGCAGGAGAAAGCGCGCATATACAGGATAGAAGGAGCGTCGGAGTAGAAGAAGAAGGTAACAGGGGGTTAAAAACTAGGTTAATAGCCCACCGGAGGATGAAGAGTTGGTTGAGGTGAGAGAACACTGTGTTGAAAAAAGGGGGGTTTAAGTATTTTTTGTTTTATATACAACCGGAATATAGCTGAGGATGAATATCAGAAGGAGGACCAGAATATATATATGGAAAGAATGATACAAGTATTATATTATAAGACAATAAACTGATATGAACTACTTATCTGCGGAGCAGTAAAGAAAGAGGACTATCTCTGGCATACAGGACCTTATATCACCTGGGCTGGATGCTCATTGGCCAGGACCTTGACCAGCATGTTCGGCTGTGCATACCTGTACTGATACACCTGCTACCTAAGTTTTTTCTTATAATTCAGTGAAAAAGAACTTTATTAATACTGCTATATGTTTTCAGTAAAGAAAGTTATTGCATATAATGCGAGGCCTCCTGTCTTGATATAAAATTATTATTGCCCTCATATTAAAATCAGGAAAAGGGCCAACATTACCAGAATCTTGAAGGGGTTATTCTGAGGTTATACATTTTTAAATAAAAAATGTATAAATATTCTCATCTTTCAAATCTACAGCTGTAGCAATGGTGCCAGGGTCCCTTCTGTTGACCTTCTCATAAATCAAATACAAAAATCAGGACCGCATTGGGACAAAAATAGGGCTGAATATATATCTATATCTATATCTGTATATGACAATTTCTCATGATAAACACATGTAGCTCTAAATAAATCATATATTTACCAAATAACACTGGACACTGGTATCCATACATGTTACTACCATACTGTTACTGACCAAATCCAAGTATACAAGGAGGAATATTATCACCATACATATTACCAATCATACTGTTACAGATCAAATCCTATATACTGAGGCCAATATTACCAATAATATCAGTATACAAGGAGGAGTATTATCACCATACATATTACCATTATTCTGCTACTGACCAAATCCTGTATACTTTACTGAGTCCAATATTACCATTAATACCAGTATACAAGGAGGAATATTATCACCATACATATTACCATCATACTGTTACTGACCAAATCCTGTATACTGAGACCAATATTACCAATAATACCAGTATACAAGGAGGAATATTATCACCATACATATTACCATCACACTGTTACTGACAATATCCTGTATAATGAGACCAATATTACCAATAATACCAGCATACAAGGAGGAAATATTATCACCATACATATTACCATCATACTGTTACTGGCCAAATCCTGTATACTGAGGCCAATATTACCAATAATACCAGTATACAAGGAGGAATACTGTATTATCACCATATATATTACCATCATACTGTTACTGACAAAATCCTGTATAATGAGACCAATATTACCAATAATACCAGTATACAAGGAGGAATATTATCACCATACATATTACCATCGTACTGTTACTGACAAAATCCTGTATACAGAGACCAATATTACCAATAATACCAGTATACATGGAGGAAATATTCCTGCCATGCAGTGACTATATAGTGGTAGATGTCAGCTCTACACAGGCTCTGCAGACTGTATAAGTGATTGCATAAGTTACACCCGGTAATTCACAGGTGACGTCTTATCTCATTGGTGTTGTTTCCTTTTCCTTTTCTTCTCCCTCCAGTCCAGACCATCATGACAATTTCTTTCAGCCACAAATCGTCTCTACAGAACCTGTTAGACAAACATTTTAGGCTCCATACTTTTCCACCATCAAAAATGACATAAACAATAATAATATCCCCTTGGTGTCCCACACAGTAAAGTGGGTAGATAAGTGGGTTGGGGAAGAGTAGGTAGGCCCCATAGAAGTAGTTGATAGTTGCCCAATATTGATAGTTACCATAGGTAACCCTGTAGGTAGCAGCAGCCCCCTATAAGTAGTAATCAGTCCCTGTAAGTAGGTCCCACTGTAGTCAGTAACCCCCTGTAGGTAGTAGCAGCACCCTGTATAAAGTTGTAGTGCCCCTGTATATAGTAGCAAACCTCCTGTATGCAGTAGCATTCCCTTTTTAGGTAAAAGAAGCACCCTATTAGGTTGTAGTAGCCACTTTTTAGGTGGTAGCAACCCTCATTTAGGTAGTATTAGCCCCCTTTTAGATAGTAGTAGCCCACATTTAAGTAGTGGTAGCCTAATTTTAGGTATTAGCAACTCCCTGTATATAGTTGCAGTGTCCCCGTATGTAGTAGCAGCCCCTCTTAAGGTATTAGCTGCCCCTGTATATAGTTGCAGCTCCCTGTTTATAGTTGCAGAACCCCTGGATGTTGTAGCAACCCCCCTTTAGGTAATAGCAGCCCTCTGTATGTAGTAGCAGACCCTCTTAGGGTAACAGCAATGCCTGTATGTTACGCCGAGCGCTCCGGGTCCCCGCTCCTCCCCGGAGCGCTCGCTTCACTCTCCCCGCGGCAGCGCTCCGGTCACGTCCTCTGACCCGGGGCGCTGCGATTCCGCTGCCAGCCGGGATGCGATTCGCGATGCGGGTAGCGCCCGCTCGCGATGCGCACCCCGGCTCCCCTACCTGACTCGCTCTCCGTCTGTTCTGTCCCGGCGCGCGCGGCCCCGCTCCCTAGGGCGCGCGCGCGCCGGGTCTCTGCGATTTAAAGGGCCACTGCGCCGCTGATTGGCGCAGTGGTTCCAATCAGTGTGTTCACCTGTGCACTTCCCTATATCACCTCACTTCCCCTGCACTCCCTTGCCGGATCTTGTTGCCTTAGTGCCAGTGAAAGCGTTCCTTGTGTGTTCCTTGCCTGTGTTTCCAGACCTTCTGCCGTTGCCCCTGACTACGATCCTTGCTGCCTGCCCCGACCTTCTGCTACGTCCGACCTTGCTTTTGCCTACTCCCTTGTACCGCGCCTATCTTCAGCAGCCAGAGAGGTGAGCCGTTGCTAGTGGATACGACCTGGTCACTACCGCCGCAGCAAGACCATCCCGCTTTGCGGCGGGCTCTGGTGAAAACCAGTAGTGGCTTAGAACCGGTCCACTAGCACGGTCCACGCCAATCCCTCTCTGGCACAGAGGATCCACTACCTGCCAGCCGGCATCGTGACAGTAGATCCGGCCATGGATCCCGCTGAAGTTCCTCTGCCAGTTGTCACTGACCTCACCACGGTGGTCGCCCAGCAGTCACAACAGATAGCGCAACAAGGCCAACAGCTGTCTCAACTGACCGTTATGCTACAACAGTTACTACCACAGCTTCAGCAGTCATCTCCTCCGCCAGCTCCTGCACCTCCTCCGCAGCGAGTGGCCGCTCCTGGGATACGCTTATCCTTGCCGGATAAATTTGATGGGGACTCTAAGTTTTGCCGTGGCTTTCTTTCCCAATGTTCCCTGCATCTGGAGATGATGTCGGACCTGTTTCCCACCGAAAGGTCTAAGGTGGCTTTCGTAGTCAGCCTTCTGTCCGGAAAAGCCCTGTCATGGGCCACACCGCTCTGGGACCGCAATGACCCCGTCACTGCCTCTGTACACTCCTTCTTCTCGGAAATCCGAAGTGTCTTTGAGGAACCTGCCCGAGCCTCTTCTGCTGAGACTGCCCTGTTGAACCTGGTCCAGGGTAATTCTTCCGTTGGCGAGTATGCCGTACAATTCCGTACTCTTGCTTCAGAATTGTCCTGGAATAATGAGGCCCTCTGCGCGACCTTCAAAAAAGGCCTATCCAGCAACATTAAAGATGTTCTGGCCGCACGAGAAATTCCTGCTAATCTACATGAACTTATTCACCTAGCCACTCGCATTGACATGCGTTTTTCCGAAAGGCGTCAGGAACTCCGCCAAGATATGGACTCTGTTCGCACGAGGCGTTTCTTCTCCTCGGCTCCTCTCTCCTCTGGTCCCCTGCAATCGGTTCCTGTGCCTCCCGCCGTGGAGGCTATGCAGGTCGACCGGTCTCGCCTGACACCTCAAGAGAGGACACGACGCCGTATGGAGAACCTCTGCCTGTACTGTGCTAGTACCGAACACTTCCTGAGAGATTGTCCTATCCGTCCTCCCCGCCTGGGAAGACGTACGCTGACTCCGCACAAAGATGAGACAGTCCTTGATGTCTACTCTGCTTCTCCACGTCTTACTGTGCCTGTGCGGATGTCTGCCTCTGCCTTCTCCTTCTCTACAGTGGCCTTCTTGGACTCTGGATCTGCAGGAAATTTTATTTTGGCCTCTCTCGTCAACAGGTTCAACATCCCGGTGACCAGTCTCGCCAGACCCCTCTACATCAATTGTGTAAATAATGAAAGATTGGACTGTACCATACGTTTCCGCACGGAGCCCCTTCTTATGAGCATCGGATCTCATCATGAGAGGATTGAACTTTTGGTCCTCCCCAATTGCACCTCGGAAATTCTCCTTGGACTTCCCTGGCTTCAACTTCATTCCCCTACCCTGGATTGGTCCACTGGGGAGATCAAGAGTTGGGGGTCCTCTTGTTCCAAGAACTGTCTAAAACCGGTTCCCAGTAACCCTTGCCGTAACTCTGTGGTTCCTCCAGTAACCGGTCTCCCTAAGGCCTATATGGACTTCGCGGATGTTTTCTGCAAAAAACAAGCTGAGACTCTACCTCCTCACAGGCCTTATGATTGCCCTATCGACCTCCTCCCGGGCACTACTCCACCCCGGGGCAGAATTTATCCTCTCTCTGCCCCAGAGACTCTTGCCATGTCCGAATATGTCCAGGAGAATCTAAAAAAGGGCTTTATCCGTAAATCCTCCTCTCCTGCCGGAGCCGGATTTTTCTTTGTGTCCAAAAAAGATGGCTCCCTACGTCCATGCATTGACTACCGCGGTCTTAATAAAATCACGGTTAAGAACCGCTACCCCTTACCCCTCATCTCTGAACTCTTTGATCGCCTCCAAGGTGCCCACATCTTCACTAAATTGGACTTAAGAGGCGCCTATAACCTCATCCGCATCAGAGAGGGGGACGAGTGGAAAACGGCATTTAACACCAGAGATGGACACTTTGAGTATCTGGTCATGCCCTTTGGACTGTGCAACGCCCCTGCCGTCTTCCAAGACTTTGTCAATGAAATTTTTCGTGATCTGTTATACTCCTGTGTTGTTGTATATCTGGACGATATCCTAATTTTTTCTGCCAATCTAGAAGAACACCGCCAGCATGTCCGTATGGTTCTTCAAAGACTTCGTGACAACCAACTCTATGCCAAAATTGAGAAATGTCTGTTTGAATGCCAATCTCTTCCTTTTCTAGGATATTTGGTCTCTGGCCAGGGACTACAGATGGATCCAGACAAACTCTCTGCCGTCTTAGATTGGCCACGCCCCTCCGGACTCCGTGCTATCCAACGCTTTTTGGGGTTCGCCAATTATTACAGGCAATTTATTCCACATTTTTCTACCATTGTGGCTCCTATCGTGGCTTTAACCAAAAAAAATGCTGATCCCAAGTCCTGGCCCCCTCAAGCAGAAGACGCCTTTAAACGACTCAAGTCTGCCTTTTCTTCGGCTCCCGTCCTCTCCAGACCTGACCCTTCCAAACCCTTCCTATTGGAGGTTGATGCCTCCTCAGTGGGAGCTGGAGCTGTTCTTCTACAAAAAAATTCTTCCGGGCATGCTGTCACTTGTGGTTTTTTCTCTAGGACCTTCTCTCCAGCGGAGAGGAACTACTCCATCGGGGATCGAGAGCTTCTAGCCATTAAATTAGCACTTGAGGAATGGAGGCATCTGCTGGAGGGATCAAGTTCTCCTGTTATTATCTACACCGACCACAAGAACCTCTCCTACCTCCAGTCTGCCCAACGGCTGAATCCTCGCCAGGCCCGGTGGTCTCTGTTCTTTGCCCGATTTAATTTTGAGATTCACTTTCGTCCTGCCAATAAGAACATTAGGGCCGATGCTCTCTCTCGTTCCTCGGATGCCTCAGAAGTTGAACTCTCTCCGCAACACATCATTCCACCTGACTGCCTGATCTCCACTTCTCCTGCCTCCATCAGGCAGACTCCTCCAGGAAAGACCTTTGTTTCTCCTCGCCAACGCCTCGGAATCCTCAAATGGGGTCACTCCTCCCATCTCGCAGGTCATGCGGGTATCAAGAAATCTGTGCAACTCATCTCCCGCTTCTATTGGTGGCCGACTCTGGAGACGGATGTTGTGGACTTTGTGCGAGCCTGCACTATCTGTGCCCGGGATAAGACTCCTCGCCAGAAGCCCGCTGGTTTTCTTCATCCTCTGCCTGTCCCCGAACAGCCTTGGTCTCTGATTGGTATGGATTTTATTACTGACTTACCCCCATCCCATGGCAACACTGTTATTTGGGTGGTCGTTGATCGATTCTCCAAAATGGCACATTTCATCCCTCTTCCTGGTCTTCCTTCTGCGCCTCAGTTGGCTAAACAATTTTTTGTACACATTTTTCGTCTTCACGGGTTGCCTACGCAGATTGTCTCGGATAGAGGCGTCCAATTCGTGTCTAAATTCTGGAGGGCTCTCTGTAAACAACTCAAGATTAAATTAAATTTTTCTTCTGCATATCATCCCCAGTCCAATGGACTAGTAGAAAGGATTAACCAGATCTTGGGTGATTATTTGCGACATTTTGTTTCCTCCCGCCAGGATGACTGGGCAGATCTCCTCCCATGGGCCGAATTCTCGTATAACTTCAGGGTCTCTGAGTCTTCCTCCAAATCCCCATTTTTCGTGGTGTACGGCCGTCACCCTCTTCCCCCCCTCCCTACTCCCTTGCCCTCTGGTCTGCCCGCTGTGGATGAAATTTCTCGTGACCTTTCCATCATATGGAGAGAGACCCAAAATTCTCTCTTACAGGCTTCATCACGCATGAAGAAGTTCGCGGATAAGAAAAGAAGAGCTCCCCCCGTTTTTTCCCCTGGAGACAAGGTATGGCTCTCCGCTAAATATGTCCGCTTCCGTGTCCCTAGCTACAAGTTGGGACCACGCTATCTTGGTCCTTTCAAAATTTTGTGTCAAATTAATCCTGTCTCTTATAAACTTCTTCTTCCTCCCTCTCTTCGTATCCCTAATGCCTTTCACGTCTCTCTTCTCAAACCACTCATCCTCAACCGTTTTTCTCCCAAATCTGTTCCTCCCACTCCTGTTTCCGGCTCCTCGGACATCTTCTCGGTCAAAGAAATTTTAGCTGCCAAAAAGGTCAGAGGGAAAAATTTTTTTTTAGTGGACTGGGAGGGTTGTGGTCCTGAAGAGAGATCCTGGGAACCTGAGGACAACATCCTAGACAAAAGTCTGCTCCTCAGGTTCTCAGGCTCTAAGAAGAGGGGGAGACCCAAGGGGGGGGGTACTGTTACGCCGAGCGCTCCGGGTCCCCGCTCCTCCCCGGAGCGCTCGCTTCACTCTCCCCGCGGCAGCGCTCCGGTCACGTCCTCTGACCCGGGGCGCTGCGATTCCGCTGCCAGCCGGGATGCGATTCGCGATGCGGGTAGCGCCCGCTCGCGATGCGCACCCCGGCTCCCCTACCTGACTCGCTCTCCGTCTGTTCTGTCCCGGCGCGCGCGGCCCCGCTCCCTAGGGCGCGCGCGCGCCGGGTCTCTGCGATTTAAAGGGCCACTGCGCCGCTGATTGGCGCAGTGGTTCCAATCAGTGTGTTCACCTGTGCACTTCCCTATATCACCTCACTTCCCCTGCACTCCCTTGCCGGATCTTGTTGCCTTAGTGCCAGTGAAAGCGTTCCTTGTGTGTTCCTTGCCTGTGTTTCCAGACCTTCTGCCGTTGCCCCTGACTACGATCCTTGCTGCCTGCCCCGACCTTCTGCTACGTCCGACCTTGCTTTTGCCTACTCCCTTGTACCGCGCCTATCTTCAGCAGCCAGAGAGGTGAGCCGTTGCTAGTGGATACGACCTGGTCACTACCGCCGCAGCAAGACCATCCCGCTTTGCGGCGGGCTCTGGTGAAAACCAGTAGTGGCTTAGAACCGGTCCACTAGCACGGTCCACGCCAATCCCTCTCTGGCACAGAGGATCCACTACCTGCCAGCCGGCATCGTGACACTGTATATATTTGCAGCCCCCTGTTTATATTTGCAGAATCCCTGGATGTAGTAGTAGCCCCTTTTAGTTAGAAGCAGCCACCTTTAGGTAGAAGTACCCTACTTTAGGTAGTAGCAGCCCCTTTTTAAGTAGTAGTAGCAGCCCCCTGTAGATAATAATAGCCCTTGTAGGTAGTAGTATTCAATCTGTATGTTGCATAAGCCCCATGTAGGTAATAGCCACCCCCGAAGGTAATAGCAGCCCCTCTTTAGATAGTAGCAGCCCACTAAAGTACTAGCCCCTCCTGTATGTAGTAGTAGCCCCTCTTCAGTAGCCCCATTCAAGAAATTGCAACCCACCTTAAGGTAGTAGCATCAACCTTTAGGTAGCAGTACCCCCTCCTTCCTTTAGGTAGTAGCATCCCCTTGAAGGTAGCACTCCCCCCCCCCTTCAGGTAGTAGCAGTCTCCCTTCAGGTAGATGTAGACCCCCTGTAGGCAGTAGCAGCCCTACTTGCCAAGATTTAAAACAAAAAAAAAAATGCCTGACTCCTGCACAGTCCACAGTGTGACCTCTATTCTTCTCTTCTCCTTCCAGCGCATTGTGATGTCAAACATGTGTCGGAACGCAAAGGAAGGGATGTATGATCATTTGTGGCTGCCTGCTTAACAGGGGCAGCCACAGGAGTGATGGGCTTTTTACTCTGTCAAACAGCCAAGTGCCACATTTAAAGAGGTACTCCGGCCCTAAGACATCTTATCCCCTATCCAAAGGATTGCATTCGGCACCCACCTCTTTGAGCTGCACGCCACGCTGCCAGCTCACAAACTGCCGGGTGCCAACCACAGGGCCGGAGTATCATGACGTCACGACTCCGCCCCCGCTATGCAAGTCTATGGGAGGGGGCGTGATGGGGGTGGAGTTGTGACGTCACCATACTCCGGCCCCGTGGTCAGCACCCGGCAGTTTGTGAGCTGGCAGCGCGGCGTGCAGCTCAAAGAGGTGGGTGCCAAATGCAAGATTGCCGGCGTCCCCAGTGGCGGGACCCCTGTCGTCAGACATCTTATCTCCTATCCTTTGGAAAGGGGATAAGATGTCTTAGGGCCGGAGAACCACTTTAACTATAAGCGCATTATTAAGACACGCTTACAGTTAAATGGGTCCCAGACCGGACAGCCCTGTAGACTGGCACAATGGCCGTTGGACAACATCTATAAAATGGCTGCTCAGCTCATCACTGGTCACAGCTGTCCCTCCTCAGCCAATGATTGGTTGAAGTGGTATTTCTTGGATGTCACCAGGATCTGAGATCAGTCAAAACTTCATCAGGGATTTGGAACGTGATTATGAATTTTAATTTTCCCTCCAAGGAAAACTCCTTCATAAGCCAAAAACATTGATCTACTCAACTCATTGAGTAGCAGTCTCAGGTCAACAAAGACTGCTTTGGTACAGGTTCGGCTGGCAGAGATGCCTCACTGCTTATCTACTACTACTTGTGAGCTGTGGCACACTGCATCCAACCCTCTGAGAGTTGCGGTGCAACCTAATGTTATGTATTAAAAGGCGCGCACATCATCATGTATGCCGACCAGATTTGACTTACGTAAAAATGTGCACCTTGGCACACCAAAACCTTCCTGATGATTTATGACCCACATAGTTTTTAATGCATAGTTACATAGTTGGAAAGGTTGGAAAAGAGACAACAATCCATCAAGTTCAACAGAAAGCTCCAAAAAACAGTTATTATCTTTTGTTCTTTAACCCTTTAGGGACAAGGGACTTAATGTACTTACTGGTGCCCTGGTACTTACTGGTGCCCTGGTACACCAGGAAGTACATTTATGCCCTGTACATGAGGCATGCACCGGAGCTGCACTTGTGAATGCACTAATGTCCGGCATTAACCCTTCAGATGGAATGATCAATACTGATCACTGCATCTGCGGCACTTTGTCTATGCATAGCACTGGACAGTATAGGCAATCTAATGATTGCTGTAAATTTTCCCCTATGGAGACATTAAAGATTAAAAAAAAAAAAAAAGTGAATAAACCCCTCCCAAATAAAAATTTAAATCAGCTATTTTCCCATTTTAAAGGGGTACTCTGATGCTACAGCGTTTTGAACTTCATCTATCCAAAGGATAGGGGATGTCTGATCTCCCGCAGCACCCGGCGTTCCTTCAGCTGTGGTCGTGACTTCATGGCCATACCCCCTCGTGAAGTCACGCCATGTCCCCTCCATTAATGTCTATGCGAGGGGGGGTGTCAGCTGACACTCACCCTCCCATAGACATGAATGGAGGGGGCATGACCAGATGTTATGAGGGGGCGTGACCTCACGACCGCCGTTGCAGGAACGCCGAGGGCTGCAAGAGATCGCAGGGAGCTCCAGCAGCAGGACCCCCGCGATCAGACATCTTATCCCCTATCCTTTGGGTAGGGGATAAGATGTCTAGCATCAGAGTACCCCTTTAAACAAAAAAGTGTAAAGAAAAATATTAATGAACATATTTGGCATCAGCACGTTCATAAATGTCTTAACTAACAAAACTTAATGTTAATGATCCAGTACGGTGAGAAATAAACGTAAAAAAAAACGTCCAAAATTGCTGTTTTCTTGTCACATTACATTCCAAAAGGATACGGGATAAGTTATAGATCCGACCACTGGCACCCCCTGCAATCTCCTGAACGGGCCCCCGGCAGTCTGCCGGAAGCGGCCGTTCCAACCCCCACAGGAAGCTGCGGCCGATATGCCCCCTCCATGTATCTCTATGGGATACATGGATGGGGCGTGTCGGCCGCCGCTCTGTGCGGGGGTCGGCACGTCCCTTTCCAGCCGACTGCCGAGGCCCCTTTCAGGAGATCGCGGGGGATGCCAGTGGTCGGACCCCCGCGATCTATAACTTATCCCTTAACCTTTGAATAGGGAATAAGTTATCTTTCACTACTAAGGGTTAATTGCCACATTGTAAAAATATTCTGATAATGCTGAAAAGAACATTTTGTAAGAATGATGACGCATTCTGTTCTGCAACGTAGGGCAATTTATGATGCATTTTGACTTCTTGCCTTAAGGAAGTACAATGTTAGAAAAAGAGAAACTAAATATCATGAAGCTGTAAACACATAACACAAGACACGTCATGTTGATGTGGATGAATGACTAATGGCAGAAAACGTCCGGCTGCCATCATATGGACGGAGAAACAGGTTATAAATAATAAAAAGTGCTGCCCAGGACTATATAAAGAAGGTTCAGTGACCGCAAACTAAAAGGTTGGAAATGATTTAAGGGCAAACAAGTCACTTCCAACCTTTCAACCAGGGCCAGCTGAACCCCCCCCCCCCCCCCCCCCTCAAAAAAAAAAAAAAAGTAAAAGTACTATGCCATCAGGAGGACATGATTCATAAAACACAATTCTGGGGTTTGGTAATTTTCAACTTTTACGTCATTTATCAGACTGGATTAATAATGTTATATTTTAATAGTTTGGACAATACCAAATATGTTTATTTTTATTATGTTTACATGTTTTAATATAGAAAATGAGAAAAGGGAGTTGTGTGATCCACAATCATTTGGTAGAGCCTGGTGCAGCCATGGACCACACTGAAGAAGAGGTAAGCCCTCCGACTACCTCTACAGTGGATCACCCCCCCTCCCCCCTGTCACGATGCCGGCTGGCAGGTAGTGGACCCTCTGTGCCAGAGAGGGATTGGCGTGGACCGTGCTAGTGGACCGGTTCTAAGCCACTACTGGTTTTCACCAGAGCCCGCCGCAAAGCGGGATGGTCTTGCTGCGGCGGTAGTGACCAGGTCGTATCCACTAGCAACGGCTCACCTCTCTGGCTGCTGAAGATAGGCGCGGTACAAGGGAGTAGGCAGAAGCAAGGTCGGACGTAGCAGAAGGTCGGGGCAGGCAGCAAGGATCGTAGTCAGGGGCAACGGCAGAAGGTCTGGAAACACTGGCAAGGGACACACAGGGAACGCTTTCACTGGCACTAAGGCAACAAGATCCGGCAAGGGAGTGCAAGGGAAGTGAGGTAATATAGGGAGTGCACAGGTGATAACTCTAATTGGAACCACTGCGCCAATCAGCGGCGCAGTGGCCCTTTAAATCGCAGAGACCCGGCGCGCGCGCGCCCTAGGGAGCGGGGCCGCGCGCGCCGGGACAGAACAGACGGGGAGCGAGTCAGGTAGGAGAGCCGGGGTGCGCATCGCGAGCGGGCGCTACCCGCATCGCGAATCGCATCCCGGCTAGCAGCAGGATCGCAGCGCCCCGGGTCAGAGGACGTGACCGGGGCGCTGCAGCGGAGGAGGTGAAGCGAGCGCTCCGGGGAGGAGCGGGAACCCGGAGCGCTCGGCGTAACAGTACCCCCCCCCTTGGGTCTCCCCCTCTTCTTGGAGCCTGAGAACCTGAGGAGCAGACTTTTGTCAAGGATGTTGTCCTCAGGTTCCCAGGATCTCTCTTCAGGACCACAACCCTCCCAGTCTACTAAAAAAAAATTTTTTCCTCTGACCTTTTTGGCAGCCAAAATCTCCTTGACCGAGAAGACGTCCGAGGAGCCGGAAACAGGAGTGGGAGGAACAGATTTGGGAGAAAAACGGTTGAGGATGAGTGGTTTGAGAAGAGAGACGTGAAAGGCATTAGGGATACGAAGAGAAGGAGGGAGAAGAAGTTTATAAGAGACAGGATTAATTTGACACAGAATTTTGAAAGGACCAAGATAGCGTGGTCCCAACTTGTAGCTAGGGACACGGAAGCGGACATATTTAGCGGAGAGCCATACCTTGTCTCCAGGGGAAAAAACGGGGGGAGCTCTTCTTTTCTTATCCGCGAACCTCTTCATGCGTGAAGAAGCCTGTAAGAGAGAATTTTGGGTCTCTCTCCATATAATGGAAAGGTCACGAGAAATTTCATCCACAGCGGGCAGACCAGAGGGCAAGGGGGTAGGGAGGGGGGGAAGAGGGTGACGGCCGTACACCACGAAAAATGGGGATTTGGAGGAAGATTCAGAGACCCTGAAGTTATACGAGAATTCGGCCCATGGAAGGAGATCTGCCCAGTCATCCTGGCGGGAGGAAACAAAATGTCGCAAATAATCACCCAGGATCTGGTTAATTCTTTCTACTTGTCCATTGGACTGGGGATGATATGCAGAGGAAAAATTTAATTTAATCTTGAGTTGTTTACAGAGAGCTCTCCAGAATTTAGACACGAATTGGACCCCTCTATCCGAGACAATCTGCGTAGGCAACCCGTGAAGACGAAAAATGTGTACAAAAAATTGTTTAGCCAACTGAGGCGCAGAAGGAAGACCAGGAAGAGGAATGAAATGTGCCATTTTGGAGAATCGATCAACGACCACCCAAATAACGGTGTTGCCACGGGAAGGGGGTAAATCAGTAATAAAATCCATACCAATCAGAGACCAAGGCTGTTCGGGGACAGGCAGAGGATGAAGAAAACCAGCGGGCTTCTGGCGAGGAGTCTTATCCCGGGCACAGATAGTGCAGGCTCGCACAAAGTCCCCAACATCCGTCTCCAGAGTTGGCCACCAATAGAAGCGGGAGATGAGTTGCACAGATTTCTTGATGCCCGCATGACCTGCGAGATGGGAGGAGTGACCCCATTTGAGGATTCCGAGGCGTTGGCGTGGAGAAACAAAGGTCTTTCCTGGAGGAGTCTGTCTGATGGAGGCAGGAGAAGTGGAGATCAGGCAGTCAGGTGGAATGATGTGTTGCGGAGGGAGATCAACTTCTGAGGCATCCGAGGAACGAGAGAGAGCATCGGCTCTAATGTTCTTATCGGCAGGACGAAAGTGAATCTCAAAATTAAATCGGGCAAAGAACAGAGACCACCGGGCCTGGCGAGGATTCAGCCGTTGGGCCGACTGGAGGTAGGAGAGGTTCTTGTGGTCGGTGTAGATAATAACAGGAAATCTTGATCCCTCCAGCAGATGCCTCCATTCCTCAAGTGCTAATTTAATGGCTAGAAGTTCTCGATCCCCGATGGAGTAGTTCCTCTCCGCTGGAGAGAAGGTCCTAGAGAAAAAACCACAAGTGACAGCATGCCCGGAAGGATTTTTTTGTAGAAGAACAGCTCCAGCTCCTACTGAGGAGGCATCAACCTCCAATAGGAAGGGTTTGGAAGGGTCAGGTCTGGAGAGCACGGGAGCCGAAGAAAAGGCAGACTTGAGTTGTTTAAAGGAGTCTTCTGCTTGAGGAGGCCAGGACTTGGGATCAGCATTTTTCTTGGTTAAAGCCACGATAGGAGCCACAATGGTAGAAAAATGTGGAATAAATTGCCTGTAATAATTGGCGAACCCCAAAAAGCGTTGGATAGCACGGAGTCCGGAGGGGCGTGGCCAATTTAAGACGGCAGAGAGTTTGTCTGGATCCATCTGTAGTCCCTGGCCAGAGACCAAATATCCTAGAAAAGGAAGAGATTGGCATTCAAACAGACATTTCTCAATTTTGGCATAGAGTTGGTTGTCACGAAGTCTCTGAAGAACCATACGGACATGCCGGCGGTGTTCCTCTAGATTGGCAGAAAAAATTAGGATATCGTCCAGATATACCACAACACAGGAGTATAATAGATCACGAAAAATTTCATTGACAAAGTCTTGGAAGACGGCAGGGGCATTGCACAGTCCAAAGGGCATGACCAGATACTCAAAGTGTCCATCTCTGGTGTTAAATGCCGTTTTCCACTCGTCCCCCTCTCTGATGCGGATGAGGTTATAGGCGCCTCTTAAGTCCAATTTAGTGAAGATGTGGGCACCTTGGAGGCGATCAAAGAGTTCAGAGATGAGGGGTAAGGGGTAGCGGTTCTTAACCGTGATTTTATTAAGACCGCGGTAGTCAATGCAAGGACGTAGGGAGCCATCTTTTTTGGAGACAAAGAAAAATCCGGCTCCGGCAGGAGAGGAGGATTTACGGATAAAGCCCCTTTTTAGATTCTCCTGGACGTATTCGGACATGGCAAGAGTCTCTGGGGCAGAGAGAGGATAAATTCTGCCCCGGGGTGGAGTAGTACCCGGGAGGAGGTCGATAGGGCAATCATAAGGCCTGTGAGGAGGTAGAGTCTCAGCTTGTTTTTTGCAGAAAACATCCGCGAAGTCCATATAGGCCTTGGGGAGACCGGTTACTGGAGGAACCACAGAGTTACGGCAAGGGTTACTGGGAAGCGGTTTTAGACAGTTCTTGGAACAAGAGGACCCCCAACTCTTGATCTCCCCAGTGGACCAATCCAGGGTTGGGGAATGAAGTTGAAGCCAGGGAAGTCCAAGGAGAATCTCCGAGGTGCAATTGGGGAGGACCAAAAGTTCAATCCTCTCATGATGAGATCCGATGCTCATAAGAAGGGGCTCCGTGCGGAAACGTATGGTACAGTCCAATCTTTCATTATTACACAATTGATGTAGAGGGGTCTGGCGAGACTGGTCACTGGGATGTTGAACCTGTTGACGAGAGAGGCCAAAATAAAATTTCCTGCAGAACCAGAGTCCAAGAAGGCCACTGTAGAGAAGGAGAAGGCAGAAGCAGACATCCGCACAGGCACAGTAAGACGTGGAGAAGCAGAGTAGACATCAAGGACTGTCTCGCCTTTGTGCGGAGTCAGCGTACGTCTTTCCAGGCGGGGAGGACGGATAGGACAATCCCTCAGGAAGTGTTCGGTACTAGCACAGTACAGGCAGAGGTTCTCCATACGGCGTCGTGTCCTCTCTTGAGGTGTCAGGCGAGACCGGTCGACCTGCATAGCCTCCACGGCGGGAGGCACAGGAACAGATTGCAGGGGACCAGAGGAGAGAGGAGCCGAGGAGACGAAACGCCTCGTGCGAACAGAGTCCATATCTTGGCGGAGTTCCTGACGCCTTTCAGAAAAACGCATGTCAATGCGAGTGGCTAGGTGAATAAGTTCATGTAGATTAGCAGGAATTTCTCGTGCGGCCAGAACATCTTTAATGTTGCTGGATAGGCCTTTTTTGAAGGTCGCGCAGAGGGCCTCATTATTCCAGGACAATTCTGAAGCAAGTGTACGGAATTGTACGGCATACTCGCCAACGGAAGAATTACCCTGGACCAGGTTCAACAGGGCAGTCTCAGCAGAAGAGGCTCGGGCAGGTTCCTCAAAGACACTTCGGATTTCCGAGAAGAAGGAGTGTACTGAGGCAGTGACGGGGTCATTGCGGTCCCAGAGCGGTGTGGCCCATGACAGGGCTTTTCCGGACAGAAGACTGACTACGAAAGCCACCTTAGACCTTTCAGTGGGAAACAGGTCCGACATCATCTCCAGATGCAGGGAACATTGGGAAAGGAAGCCACGGCAAAACTTAGAGTCCCCATCAAACTTATCCGGCAAGGATAAGCGTATCCCAGGAGCGGCCACTCGCTGCGGAGGAGGTGCAGGAGCTGGCGGAGGAGATGACTGCTGAAGCTGTGGTAGCAACTGTTGTAGCATAACGGTCAGTTGAGACAGCTGTTGGCCTTGTTGCGCAATCTGTTGTGACTGCTGGGCGACCACCGTGGTGAGGTCAGCGACAACTGGCAGAGGAACTTCAGCGGGATCCATGGCCGGATCTACTGTCACGATGCCGGCTGGCAGGTAGTGGACCCTCTGTGCCAGAGAGGGATTGGCGTGGACCGTGCTAGTGGACCGGTTCTAAGCCACTACTGGTTTTCACCAGAGCCCGCCGCAAAGCGGGATGGTCTTGCTGCGGCGGTAGTGACCAGGTCGTATCCACTAGCAACGGCTCACCTCTCTGGCTGCTGAAGATAGGCGCGGTACAAGGGAGTAGGCAGAAGCAAGGTCGGACGTAGCAGAAGGTCGGGGCAGGCAGCAAGGATCGTAGTCAGGGGCAACGGCAGAAGGTCTGGAAACACTGGCAAGGGACACACAGGGAACGCTTTCACTGGCACTAAGGCAACAAGATCCGGCAAGGGAGTGCAAGGGAAGTGAGGTAATATAGGGAGTGCACAGGTGATAACTCTAATTGGAACCACTGCGCCAATCAGCGGCGCAGTGGCCCTTTAAATCGCAGAGACCCGGCGCGCGCGCGCCCTAGGGAGCGGGGCCGCGCGCGCCGGGACAGAACAGACGGGGAGCGAGTCAGGTAGGAGAGCCGGGGTGCGCATCGCGAGCGGGCGCTACCCGCATCGCGAATCGCATCCCGGCTAGCAGCAGGATCGCAGCGCCCCGGGTCAGAGGACGTGACCGGGGCGCTGCAGCGGAGGAGGTGAAGCGAGCGCTCCGGGGAGGAGCGGGAACCCGGAGCGCTCGGCGTAACACCCCCCCAAAAAAAAACCTTTTCAAAAATGAAGGAAGCGATCTTATTGGTTGCTATGGGCATCTGGTCAAAATTATTGGTAGCTAGGTAGGTTTGTAACATCGTCCCAGTAGGTAGGTATGTGACTTGGTAGAAACCTTCCACCTAGTAGCCAGATATGCCCCCCCAACCCCGCTTTGTGCCATACTCACCTCCTGTCCCACACTGCGATTGTCCCTACAGTACATCCATCCGCATCCTTACTCCTTCACAGTGCCAACGCCCATGAGTGACATCATCACACCTGTACTGTGTGGTGGCAGAGGTCACGGTCTGCTCTCAGTGTAGGCTGACAAATGTCGTGGGGGGGGGTTAATAACTCAATAATTATTAATTAGGGTCAACAAAAATATGAAAAATATTATGATCGTTATGAATTGCCAAAAATATACAAACAATGCAATTCACCATATCTGGGCCTGACTATTTTCCCAGATATGAGTTCTATAGTACTGGTAAAGTAACTTTTGCAATATAATAAAATAATAACACAGTTATTATAAAAATAAGTACATTTATTTGTTACAGTTGATTAACATTAAGGAGAGTAATAAAAACAGACCATGATATCAATAAAAAGATATAAAGAAAATAGCAATGACCTATTGTCAGATTTAAACTATGTTGTATTAGTAAGTTAACTAACAACATTAACCCCTTAACGACGCAGGACGTATATTTACGCATCACATCGCGTCGGTCCCGGCGCTCATCAACGGCCGGGACCCGCGGCTAATACCACACATCGACGATCGCGGCAATGTGCGGTATTAACCCTTTAGAAGCGGTGGTCAAAGCTGACCACCGCTTCTAAAGCGAAAGTGAAAGTATCCCGGCTAGTCAGTCGGGCTGTTCGGGACCGCCGCGGTGAAATCGCGGCGTCCCGAACAGCTTGCAGGACACCGGGAGGGCCCTTACCTGCCTCCTCAGTGTCCGATCGACGAATGACTGCTCCGTGCCTGAGATCCAGACAGGAGCAGTCAAGCGCCGATAGGGTTGCCACCTTTCCCTCAGAAAAATACCGGTCGTGGGTGTGGCTATGTGGGGGTGGAGCTAAAAAAGGGGCGTGGCCGATTGCACAGAGGACGAGGGATCAGGGGTTTAAGAAATGGCATGGGGATGGGGGGGGTAAAGAAATGTTATGGGGGATGGGGGGTAAATAAATGGCATGGGGGATGGGGGGGGGGTAAAGAAATGGCATGGGGGATGGGGGGGGGGTAAAGAAATGGCATGGGGGATGGGGGGGTAAAGAAATGGCATGGGGGATGGGGGGGGGGTAAAGAAATGGCATGGGGAATGGGTGGGGTAAAGAAATGGCATGGGGGATAGGGGTGGGGTAAAGAAATGTCATGGGGGTGGGGGGGTAAAGAAATGGCATGGGGGATGGGGGGGGGTAAAGAAATGGCATGGGGGATGGGGGGGGTAAAGAAATGGCATGGGGGATGGGGAGGGTAAAGAAATGGCATGGGGGATGGGTGGGGGGTAAAGAAATGGCACAGGGGATGGGATGGATGCAATATATATGCACAAAAAAATTACATTTAGAGAATAAAACTTACAATTGTAAATAACATTTATTTAACAACAGGCAATACATTTAAGGGGATACCCAGCAAATACAAATATAATATAAATATTGTGATTTCTATCTTCCCCTTTTTTTTTTTTTTTTTTGAACATGTGCTGCACTCTTCCCCACCCCCTCAGCCCAAACCTATATAGGTGGTAATTAGCCACACTAGGGCCATTTCACTCCTAGCTGCCTCCCAGTCTGACTGGGAGAGCAAGGTAAGTGAGCCATTACACCTTGTTCACACTGGTGTGGTGCGGGGCGGCGTCTGTTGCTGCCGTGGCGCCGTGTCTGCGGGGGGGTGCGGCCTATAGACTGGTTTGAGAGGCATTGGGGCTGCTCTGCCAGTGGGTCGCTCCCCCCCCCCCCGTGGGCACCTGTGTCGCGGCGGTGGTGGTCGCCGCCTGGTGCTACGCCATTTTATGCTAGGGACGTTAGGGACCCACTCTGAATAGGTGGCCTTGACGTGGCGAGTGGGCTTGTACTTTGTGATCAAAAATGTATACTAACAACCTGTTAGTTTTTGATATTGTGCTGAGAAGCAATCAGATCATTATACAAGATTGTAGATATGCGCCATGTCTGTATTCTACTCGAATCCATAATATAAATACATTTGACAACCTCACCAAATAGTACAAATGCAAACATTGTAACAGCTCCTCTGTATACACACTACCAACAACAAAAAATAGGATGAAAAAATCATCAAAACCAAATTGATACCGATAAAGCCCTCATATAGCTCTGTAGGCGGAAAACTGAAAATGTTGTACTGAATAAAGCCACTATACACAGAGCAGTATACTATAAAGGATGTGTATACAATATAAGTGATTATATACAGGACCATATGGCGGTAGATATCAGCTGTACACAGGATGTATATACCATATAAGTGATTATATACAGGACCATATGGTGGTAGATATCAGCTGTCCACAGGATCTGTATACCATATAAGTGATTATATACAGGACCATATGGCGGTAGATATCAGCTGTACACAGGATGTATATACCATATAAGTGATTACAGTTACATTTTGGGACTCACAATTACGTATTTTCTGATCAGCGGTGTCCTCTTTCCTTTTCTTCTCCGTCCGGATAAGACCGCCATGTGGATCTCTTAACATCTGCAGGAAAAACATGTCAGACTCTGCATATATTCAGTGCCCTCCCCTCCTCTACACAATCTTCCCATCTATAGGCCCACAAACTGTAATAATGCCCTCCTTGGTGTCCTGCACAGTAAAAGGGAAGGTAGGTAGCCAGGTAAATAGGTAACTAGGTAGGTAGATCAGGAAGCCAGATATGTAGGTAATAACCAAAAAAGAGGGGCGCAAAATACTGACCTATGGTCCAACCTTGTCTCTGGCATACAGAGAAAAACAAATAATACCCAAGAAAATTGCACAGAGACACAAAGTAGTGAAAAAGTATATATAATCTTTATTAGTAGTGACTGATTTTAAAAACAGAATTTAAAAGGGACGACAGTGGACAGACTACTGAGGCGTCTGGATGAGGGAAGGAGACAAAACTGGGCTACAGAATATCAATAAAAAATGGGAGATAATAAAGTGACCCCCATCCGGGTGTATATACATGTAAAGGGTATAGGCTGTACAAAAGTATACTAGCAATTACATACCAACATATGTAAACATATACACTCAGAATGGCTGTATGGATGTAAATCCCATATTGCACAATGCCCAGAGAAAAAAGTTTTTATGACCGCACCATGAAGTAAGACAATGAGTAAAGTATACAATTATGAGAGTGATAAGCGGGTAAAAGGATAGAGAGTCCCAGGAACCGGGATAAGACATATACAAATGTTCAACAATCACCGGAATCCTGGAAAATATGACTCAAGTATAAATCACCCATCTCACATCACAAGAGCATACAGCGGACATCTTACCCTAAACCAGAACGCCACCCCTACAGCGTTGTTTCGCAACAAGCTTCCTCAGGGAGTATATGGTGTGAAGGGGAGTTGGATATTTATATACATGTGTAGCCAATAGGAATACAAAATACATACAAAGCAATCAGAGCACCTGAGAAGGGAATCCAATGTGGACCAGCGTCCGAACGCCATTGCAGTCATCACTGCGCATGTTCGGCGTGATGATGATGCAGTGCGTCCACTGCGTCACCACGCCGAAGACTCATAGCAGAGCTCCGTACTAACGGAAAGGTATGGGATGTGCGGCGAAATCTCGCGCATGCGTATCACGCTTAGACAGCACGTGACGGCCATCTTGGATGTGGGAAACGGAGCTGGCAGTATTATTGCAAACATCTTGGAAAGCATACAGTAAATAGGCGTGAGGTGTGTGCGAAAACGTGAGAGAAAGCGGTGACATGCAAAAGGTGAGATGTGCAAAACCAAAGTGCCATACCGTGATTATTGTACATAAGTGCAGTACATATATTGCAGTGACAGCCAGATATAACAATATAGAGATATATAAGAAATATATCTATAAAAGGATATATATAAAAATAAGACCTGTATGTGTATATAAAAATGTGTAACAAGTGCAAATATGTATGTGAGATATGCGGATACATAGAAAAAACAAATGTGAATAAATATTAATCGATATGTGTGAACACATTAATGTGAAATGCAAAAGGGCTCACTATAAAAATATATGTGAGGTGATAAGGGGTACATGTGGATGAATATACACCAATAAATTAATGTGAGCCACAAAGGACTCACTGGAGAGTATTCAGATGATGTGATAGAGGATACGTCTACTGACATATTTATATGAAATGTGAAAAATATACTGTATGCAAATATCGGTGAATTTTTAGGATGTTGGATAAAGCCAGCCATTTCTTGGACTGCTGCAAGGATAATTTCATAAGTTTGTATCTTCCATCGGATCCGGTTAGGGTGCCCTGAAGTAAAGAAAGGGGATAGAAAGAGAAGTGGTAGAGAGGAGAAGGGAAAGAGGAAAGCAAAAAGGAGAAAACAAGGAAGCACAGAGACAAGCAAAAGGAAAAACAAGGGAAGATAAATAAATAATTAAAAACAAAAGAAAAAGGGAAGATTGGGGGGGGAGGGGGGGGGGGGGGGGAAGGGGGGGGAGGGGGGGGGGTAAAGGGGGAGGGGGACCAGAAAAATAAATGAGAGCAAAAGAGAGAGGAAAAAGAAAAAGAAAGAGAAAAAAGGGGGGAAACCAAGGGAAAGAACAAAAAACAAAGATAAGACATAATGACTACAGAAGAACAAGTTAAGATTGATTAAAACCATATTAAAGTAGAAAAATTAAAACCGGACCAGCTGGCAATACCAAGGGAATAGAAACAAAATAAATCATGTACGTAGAAAGGGCGCAAAACTATTGTGCTCATTAAGCCCAAACGGGGTCACAGTTTTCAGGGTAAAAATCCACCTTGATTCCTTCTGTGCAAGAATTTGGCGCCAGTTACCACCCCTAGGGCCAACCAAGACCCTGTCTATGCCTCTTACCTTGAGGAGTTTGCTATCACATCCATGATGTTCTCGGAAATGGCGAGGTATTGTTTTCAAAGTAGATAGATCTTCAGTGTCTCTTGCAGCCTCAATCCCCAGGACATGTTCACGTACCCTTCTCCTCAGTTCTCTAGAGGTGAGACCAACATATATTAGGTGGCAGGGACAAGTGGCGTAATAAATTACACCAGATGTGCAACAATTGATGGTGTGTGTTATAGTAAACTTCTTTTCCCCAGAGGAATTAAAAAATTCTTCAGCTTTCTCTACATTCGGGCATGCTACACATCCCCCACAGGGCCTACAGCCCCATTTGGGACCCTTAGAGCCAAATAGGCCAGTGCTCTGTCTGCTTTTATGGTGGCTATGCACCAATAAATCTCTCAGATTCTTGGCTCGACGATATGTGATAGAGGGTTGGTTGGATAGATATGATTTTAAGACCGGATCCATTGTCAACACCGACCAATGTTTTCTAAGTGCCCGTTGTACTTGTCTCCACCTAGTGTTGTACATAGAAATGTACCTCACCTGTGTATCTGATTTCTGTCTCTTTCTCTGGGTCAGAAGAGTAGATCTTGAAGTGGATTTTGCTCTGTTGTATCCCCTTTGGATGTCAGCACTTCTATAACCACGTTCCTGGAAGCGGTCTTTAAGGTCCTTGGCTTGCTGTTCGAAAAACTCCTCATTAGAACATATTCTCCTCATTCTGAGGAATTGACCTATGGGAATATTGGAAATCAGTGACTTCGGATGGGATGAGGATGCATGGAGCAACGAGTTAGTTGATGTTTTTTTGCGAAACACATTTGAGTGGATGAATCCACTGTCATCCACGTTCAGGGACACGTCCAGAAAGTCAATGTTTTGTCTCCCATATTTATATGTCAATCTGATATTATAGATATTATCATTCAGATTGGACATAAAGATAGACAGCTCATCTGGAGTCCCATGCCACAAAAACAACACGTCATCTATGAAACGTCCCCATAAGGATATCCTCTCAATTAGGGGTACCGGGTCGATCATGAAGATCCTCCTCTCCCACAACCCCAGAAAGAGGTTGGCATATGAGGGCGCACAAGCCGCCCCCATTGCCGTTCCCTGGAGTTGTAGGTAGAGGAGGTCCTTAAATAGAAAGAATTTATGAGTAAGTGCATACTGTAATAAGTCCAGTATCAACTTACATAGGTCTGGATCCAGGTCGGTCATCGAGAGAAAGGTTCGTACCGCTTCCATGCCATCGGTGTGTCGAATGGATGTGTACAGAGATTCAATGTCGCAAGTGACTATTAGGGTAGACTCATCCAGCTGTATCCCATCCAGTCGCTTGAGGACATCTGTCATATCCTTAAGATGTGAGGGGAGGGATTCCACAATCGGTTTCAAGTAATAGTCAATATACCTGCAAATCGGTTCAGTTAGAGAGTTATTACCAGACACAATCGGTCTCCCAGGTGGATTAACTAACTGTTTATGAACCTTAGGTAAGAGGTAAAGGGTCGCAATCATGGGATGGGTTGGTAACAAACTTTCCACTTGTTTCCTGCTTAAGACCCCATTCGTACAAGCCTCATCCAGGATACAAAAAAGATCCTCCTTGTATTTAGTTAATGGATTAAAAGTTAGGCGCTTGTAACACACACCATCTTTTAATTGTCGCAATGCCTCCTTCTCATAAAGGGACCTTTTAATTTTTTAATTCCTCTGGGGAAAAGAAGTTTACTATAACACACACCATCAATTGTTGCACATCTGGTGTAATTTATTACGCCACTTGTCCCTGCCACCTAATATATGTTGGTCTCACCTCTAGAGAACTGAGGAGAAGGGTACGTGAACATGTCCTGGGGATTGAGGCTGCAAGAGACATTGAAGATCTATCTACTTTGAAAACAATACCTCGCCATTTCCGAGAACATCATGGATGTGATAGCAAACTCCTCAAGGTAAGAGGCATAGACAGGGTCTTGGTTGGCCCTAGGGGTGGTAACTGGCGCCAAATTCTTGCACAGAAGGAATCAAGGTGGATTTTTACCCTGAAAACTGTGACCCCGTTTGGGCTTAATGAGCACAATAGTTTTGCGCCCTTTCTACGTACATGATTTATTTTGTTTCTATTCCCTTGGTATTGCCAGCTGGTCCGGTTTTAATTTTTCTACTTTAATATGGTTTTAATCAATCTTAACTTGTTCTTCTGTAGTCATTATGTCTTATCTTTGTTCTTTGTTTTTTGTTCTTTCCCTTGGTTTCCCCCCTTTTTTCTCTTTCTTTTTCTTTTTCTTTTTTCTCTCTCTTTTGCTCTCATTTATTTTTCTGGTCCCCCTCCCCCTTTCCCCCCCCCTCCCCCCCTTCCCCCCCCCCCCCCCCCCCAATCTTCCCTTTTTCTTTTGTTTTTAATTATTTATTTATCTTCCCTTGTTTTTCCTTTTGCTTGTCTCTGTGCTTCCTTGTTTTCTCCTTTTTGCTTTCCTCTTTCCCTTCTCCTCTCTACCACTTCTCTTTCTATCCCCTTTCTTTACTTCAGGGCACCCTAACCGGATCCGATGGAAGATACGAACTTATGAAATTATCCTTGCAGCAGTCCAAGAAATGGCTGGCTTTATCCAACATCCTAAAAATTCACCGATATTTGCATACAGTATATTTTTCACATTTCATATAAATATGTCAGTAGACGTATCCTCTATCACATCATCTGAATACTCTCCAGTGAGTCCTTTGTGGCTCACATTAATTTATTGGTGTATATTCATCCACATGTACCCCTTATCACCTCACATATATTTTTATAGTGAGCCCTTTTGCATTTCACATTAATGTGTTCACACATATCGATTAATATTTATTCACATTTGTTTTTTCTATGTATCCGCATATCTCACATACATATTTGCACTTGTTACACATTTTTATATACACATACAGGTCTTATTTTTATATATATCCTTTTATAGATATATTTCTTATATATCTCTATATTGTTATATCTGGCTGTCACTGCAATATATGTACTGCACTTATGTACAATAATCACGGTATGGCACTTTGGTTTTGCACATCTCACCTTTTGCATGTCACCGCTTTCTCTCACGTTTTCGCACACACCTCACGCCTATTTACTGTATGCTTTCCAAGATGTTTGCAATAATACTGCCAGCTCCGTTTCCCACATCCAAGATGGCCGTCACGTGCTGTCTAAGCGTGATACGCATGCGCGAGATTTCGCCGCACATCCCATACCTTTCCGTTAGTACGGAGCTCTGCTATGAGTCTTCGGCGTGGTGACGCAGTGGACGCACTGCATCATCATCACGCCGAACATGCGCAGTGATGACTGCAATGGCGTTCGGACGCCGGTCCACATTGATTCCCTTCTCAGGTGCTCTGATTGCTTTGTATGTATTTTGTATTCCTATTGGCTACACATGTATATAAATATCCAACTCCCCTTCACACCATATACTCCCTGAGGAAGCTTGTTGCGAAACAACGTTGTAGGGGTGGCGTTCTGGTTTAGGGTAAGATGTCCGCTGTATGCTCTTGTGATGTGAGATGGGTGATTTATACTTGAGTCATATTTTCCAGGATTCCGGTGATTGTTGAACATTTGTATATGTCTTATCCCGGTTCCTGGGACTCTCTATCCTTTTACCCGCTTATCACTCTCATAATTGTATACTTTACTCATTGTCTTACTTCATGGTGCGGTCATAAAAACTTTTTTCTCTGGGCATTGTGCAATATGGGATTTACATCCATACAGCCATTCTGAGTGTATATGTTTACATATGTTGGTATGTAATTGCTAGTATACTTTTGTACAGCCTATACCCTTTACATGTATATACACCCGGATGGGGGTCACTTTATTATCTCCCATTTTTTATTGATATTCTGTAGCCCAGTTTTGTCTCCTTCCCTCATCCAGACGCCTCAGTAGTCTGTCCACTGTCGTCCCTTTTAAATTCTGTTTTTAAAATCAGTCACTACTAATAAAGATTATATATACTTTTTCACTACTTTGTGTCTCTGTGCAATTTTCTTGGGTATTATCAGATATGTAGGTAGGTGACAAGCCAGGTAGGTAGGGGGCTAGCTAGGTAGTTAGGCAGCCATGTATGAAGGCCAGGTACATAGTTAGATAGCCTGGTATGTAGGTAAGTAGTTAGGCATCCAGGTATAAAGTTAGGTAGCCCCCCCAATAAGTATAGGTAGTTACACCCCCCCCCGTTCCCTATAGGCAGAGTCACCCCCTCTTCCCCATAGGTATAGGCAGTTACCCCCCCCCTCTCTTCCCCATAGGTATACGCAGTTACCCCCCCCTCTTACCCATAGGTATAGGCAGTTACCCCCCCCCCCTCTTACCCATAGGTATAGGCAGTTACCCCCCCCCCTCTTACCCATAGGTATAGGCAGTTACCCCCCCCTCTTCACCATAGATATAGGCAGTTACCCCCCCCCCCTCTTCACCATAGGTATAGGCAGTTACCCCTCCTCTTCCCCATAGGTATAGGAAGTTACCCCCCCTCTTCCCCATAGGTATAGGCAGTTACCCCCCCCCCCTCTTCCCCATAGGTATAGGCAGTTACCCCCCCTCTTCCCCATAGGTATAGGCAGTTACCCCCCCTCTTCCCCATAGGTATAGGCAGTTACCCCCCCCCTCTTCTCCATAGGTATAGGCAGTTACCCCCCCCCTCTTCTCCATAGGTATAGGCAGTTACCCCCCCCCTCTCTTCCCCATAGGTATAGGCAGTTACCCCCCCCCCTCTCTTCCCCATAGGTATAGGCAGTTACCCCCCCCCTCTTCCCCATAGGTATAGGCAGTTACCCCCCCCCCTCTTCCCCATAGGTATAGGCAGTTACCCCCCCCCCCCTCTTCCCCATAGGTATAGGCAGTTACCCCCCCCCCTCTTCCCCATAGGTATAGGCAGTTACCCCCCTCCCCTCTTCCCCATAGGTATTGGCAGTTACCCCCCCCCCTCTTCCCCATAGGTATAGGCAGTTACCCCTCCTCTTCCCCATAGGTATAGGAAGTTCCCCCCCCCCTCTTCCCCATAGGTATAGGCAGTTACCCCCCCCTCTTCCCCCATAGGTATAGGCAGTTACCCCCCCTCTTCCCCATAGGTATAGGTAGTTACCCCCCCCTCTTCCCCATAGGTATAGGCAGTTACCCCCCCCCCCTTCCCCATAGGTATAGGCAGTTACCCCCCCCCTCTTCTCCATAGGTATAGGCAGTTACCCCCCCCTCTTCCCCATAGGTATAGGCAGTTACCCCCCCCTCCCCTCTTCCCCATAGGTATGGGCAGTTACCCCCCCCCCTCTTCCCCATAGGTATAGGCAGTTACCCCCCCCCCTCTTCCCCATAGGTATAGGCAGTTACCCCCCCCCTCTTCCCCATAGGTATAGGCAGTTACCCCCCCCCCCCTCTTCCCCATAGGTATAGGCAGTTACCCCCCCCCTCTTCCCCATAGGTATAGGCAGTTACCCCCACCCCCCCCTTCCCCATAGGTATAGGCAGTTACCCCCCCCCCCCCTCTTCCCCATAGGTATAGGCAGTTACCCCCCCCTTCCCCATAGGTATAGGCAGTTACCCCCCCCCCTCTTCCCCATAGGTATAGGCAGTTACCCCCCCCCCCTCTTCCCCATAGGTATAGGCAGTTACCCCCCCCCTCTTCCAAATAGGTATAGGCAGTTACCCCCCCCCTTTTCCCCATAGGTATAGGCAGTTACCCCCCCCCCCCCCTTCTCTTCCCTTGACAGAGAAACACACACACAAACACTGACACACACACACTGGCTGACAGACACACACATAGTAACAGACACACTTACCTACTACCGCAGCACCTCTCCAGTCTCCTCTCAGTCTCGGCGAGTGACGTGATGTCTTGCGCGGGTCTGCGGAGTAACGTCACTTCCGCAACGTCCCTCCGCAGATCCGGCCGCACAGCATTGCATAGGTAAAGTTTTAGACTGGTACTGGGAGACAGGGACAGCCTTAGAGTCAGATAGGGTGCTGAACAGAACAGGAGTTTTTTTTTTTTTCAGGTTAGTGTGATGAGAGTGAATGAAAAATACCGGCCATTGCATGGCCGGTATTTTTCATCCAAACTTACCGGCACAGCCCGGAATCTGAATGAAAATACCGGCTGTGCCGGTAAAATACTGGCAGGGTGGCAACCCTAAGCGCCGATAACGCTGATCACAGGCGTGTTAATACACGCCAGTGATCAGCATGAGAGATCAGTGTGTGCAATGTTATAGGTCCCTATGGGACCTATAACACTGCAAAAAATAAATAAAAAGAAAGTGTTAATAAAGGTCATTTAACCCTTTCCCTAATAAAAGTTTGAATCACCCCCCTTTTCCCAAAAAAAAATAATAATAAAACAGTGTAAAAAAAAATAAACATATGTGGTATCACCGCGTGCGTAAATGTACGAACTATAAAAATATATTGTTAATTAAACCCCGTTGCTCCAGAATGTCTCTCCGGGTATCCTCGCTCTCCTTCGCCGCCATCACGTCGTTACGCACGCCGACGCACGTATGCGACGACGTGATGATGAGGAAGGAGAGCGCCGGCCATACAGGGGATCCCTGAATGGAGAAGACACCGAGGAGGCAGGTAAGGTCCCTCCCGGTGTCCTGTAAGCACTAACCCGGCTATTCAGTCGGGCTGTTCGGGTACGCCGCGGTGAAATCGCTGCGGTCCCGAACAGCCCGATTGAACAGCCGGGTTAGTGTCACTTTCCCTTCAGACGCGGTGGTCAGCTTTGATCGCCGCGTCTGAAGGGTTAATACAGGGCATCACTGCGATCGGTGATGTCCTGTATTAGCCGCGGGTCCCGGCCGTTGATGGCCGCAGGGACCGCCGCGATAGGGGTGTATTCGCCGTATAAGACGAATATATATGGACTAAAGCATTTCTCCCTGACTCTTCATGACTCCGCCCCTTCAGGTAGCCTTTATAATGAGGATGGGTCCCTCTGTCTGTATGGCTGTCTCTCTGTCGGTGTGTTCCTGGATCTCCGTCTGGATGTGTGTGTCTGTCCCACACCCACTTTTTAACTTGTCCCCTATCTAAAAGATCCTCCCCCACAAATATGAGATCATTCAATGGTGATTGGTGGGTGTGTATATGGAGATCAGGGCAAGTCACATGTCTAGTTCATGACATCACAGCTAATCATTAATTATAGCCAGTATGATTACATTCACTATAAGTGATATATATATATATATATATATATATATATATATATATATCATGGCTACTATGTTATAATCATGAGTTATATGACACCAATTATGTGATTAAATGTCTCACACATTATCTAGTCAATCATACTACGTTATAATGCCACTATTTACCAGTTATATATATATATATATATATATATTTCCCACAAAATTCTACAAAAGTTCAAAATTTACAAAAGCCATTTCTTCACTGTTGAAAATGTTTTCACTATTTTGAGACACTAATCCAGTCCAAAAACTGGATCATTTTTTGGAATGCTTGGAAAAGGCCATTGCGTATTCTGATGTCTTACATATGTTCACTTATGAGCATTTAATACGTTTTCAAACTCTTATCGACAAATACATGAAGTTAATGCAAATACTCAGCCTGACTCTTCTTCTTTTTCAAGAATCCTGCAGTTCACCTTGTCACGCTGGAAATCAGCATCTGGGCCAAATCTTGACTGGTGACAACCCATTCTAGTCTCATCAATGACTGGTAAAGCCTCCATCTGACTAAAAGATCTAAAATCCCAAAAACTGCTGTGGTATGCAGGGTGCCTGCACCAGCTCCATGTGGAGTCACCATTTTGAATTCCAGTTCCACTTAATTCCAGGGGAATTCCAGTTCCCCTGCACAATGTTTCTAGTTTAAAGGGGTACTCAGCCCCTAGACATCTTATCCCTATCAAAAGGATAGGAGATAAGATGTCTGGTGGTGGGGGTCCCGTCACTGGGCACCACCACGATCTCACAAGCTGTGACATTACAAGCCTTTGCCCGCATCGCCAGTAATCCAACACGGATAAGTTTGCTCTGTGCACCAGATGTCTGGGGTGCCGCAGCCAAGATCGCGGGGGTCCCCAGCTGTGGGACCCCCTGCGATCAGACATCTTATCCCCTATCCTTTGGGGAGATATATATGTTTAAAGGAGATATATCATGCCATACAAATGTATCCCCTATCCAAGCAGTTGTTCCCCCGCAACCTAAAACATTTTTTTAGCACGATACTTCTCCTTTAATTCCCTTATAGTATCAGAAGCTCACACTAAGAATGGTTGACGGTGTCAGAGACTAATAGACTGGGTATGCTCGGAGCAGCATGGGAGGGGTTAAAAATCAATAAATACCAAGCTTATTCATAGGAACCCTCTGTTTTAATAGCATTTTTACTGTGCACAAATTGACGTAGCTCCAAACCCTTTATTGAACATTGTGAACCCGTTCCTTGTTACCTCTAATGTACCTGTGTTTTATGTTTACATGTTGTAATCTAGTTATTTGTCTAAATGGGTAAAAAATAAGGAAACTTTCTTTTTCTTTAATTGATCAGTGATGATTCATCTCAGATTACGAGGTTGTAAAATGATAAAAAAGATAATCGTTCTACAGTAATGTTAAAAGCAAAGTCCAGTATTTGATTAGGTATAAGAGTATATAAATATCGCATAGGAGGAACTCGTATTTAGATAGTAAGTTTGAGCCGTTGTTGTGATTGTGGACAATGACACCAAGAAATATTGTTGTGTTACTTTTTATTATTTTTCATATTTTTGCCAACAGCGAGAGTTCTATAGTTAAACTCAATAATGGGGGATATGAAGATATAGTTATCGCCATCAATCCTAATGTCAAGGAAGATCTCCAGATCATTGAGAATATTAAGGTAAGAAGGATAAATATTTTAAACTTTAGTGTATGGTCATTTTCATATGATATTTATTAATTTTATCAAGCTGCCCGTTTATCTATGGTATCTTTGGAATAGAAAAGCAACGACAGTCACTCCTTAAAGTATTTTCCTCTGGTGGCACCAATACAATCCAGTCTGATTCTTGTGACACTTATTCCAAAAGAAAACATGAGGATATGGCAGAAAAAAACTAAAAAAAAAGTAAAAAATAAATAAAATTATATATATATATATATATATATATATATATATATATACATCCAACACTTGTTTAGTAGTATTTATCAGTCATGGTCATCCACATACAGACCTCCTATCCAGACTCATACATTGTAGCTAAGAGGATCTGATCAGGACATGATATACCCTGGGGAACGGGTATGCTTGGCCATTGCTGCATAATTTTCCTTACATTAACCCCTTAAGGACCCAGACCATTTTCACCTTAATGACCAGGCCAATTTTATTTTTGAGTTTTCGTTTTTTCCTCCTCGCCTTCTAAAATCCATAACTCTTTTATATTTCCATTTACAGACCCATATAAGGGCTCGTTTTTTGCGTGACCAATTGTACTTTGTAATAAAACCTCTAATTTTACCATAAAATGTACGGCGAACCCCAAAAAAAGTGTTCTTTATTCTGTTGGTCAATACGATTAAAATCATACCCATGGCTAGATACTCTAATATTTTTGTACCGCTTAAAAAAAAACTAAAACTTTTTGTACAAAATCAGTAATCTAAAATCGCCCTATTTTAACCACCTATGACTTTTTCATTTTTCAGTATATAGGGCGGTATGAGGGCTCATTTTTTGCGCAGTCATCTGTACTTTTTTAAGATACCACATTTGCATATATAAAACTTTTAGATCATGTTTTATTAATTTTTTTTGGAATAAAATGTGACAAAAAAGTAGCATTTTTGGACTTTTTCTATTTTTTACGTTTACGCTGTTCACCGTACGAGATCATTAACATTATATTTTGATAGGTCGGATATTTACACACGCGGCGATACCAAATATGTTTATTTAAAAAAAATTACACTTTTTGGGGGTAAAATGGGAAAAACTGACAATTTTCATTTTTATTGGGGGAGGGGATTTTTCACTTTTTTATTTACTTTTTTTTTTTACAATTTTCAACTTTTTTACACTTTTTATGTCTTCATAGGGGACTATCTATTGCAATACTTTGATTGCTAATACTGTGCAGTGCTATATATAGGACACAGCACTGCTCAGTATTATCGGTGATCTTCTGCTCTGGTCTGCTCGATCTCAGACCAGAGCAGAAGACCCCGGGATACGGCCGGAGCCAGGTGAGGGGACCTCCGGCCGCCATGCTGGAAGATCAGATCACCGCGGCAGTGTTGCGGGCGATCCGATCATCCATTCAAAGTACCGCAATGCCGCAGATGCCGTGATCTGTATTGATCATGGCATCTGAGGGGTTAATGGCGGACATCAGCTGCTCGCGGTCATACACAGGCCGTAAATGTACGTCCTGGTACGGGAAGTCCCTTTCATCAAAAAAAAAAAAAAACTTTTGATATATTATAGATTAATGTATGCAGAATAACTTTCCAATTGCATGTTATTAAAAAATATGCTTCTTTCTATTTAATTTTCTCCTGCCAGGGAGCAGTGCTGAGCTTGTCTGTGACCCGGCTGCAGTCTGAGATTTAGGACTCCAGCATGAGTCTGAAATCTATTTTTTTTAAAAAGGCTTATGGCCAGGACTGGTAGGGAGACCCCTAGTGGTAATTTTTTCAAAGTGGAAAATTAAATAGAAAGAAGCATCTTTTTTAACAACATGCTATTGGAAAGTTATTCTGCATACATTGATCTATAATATATCAAAAGTTTTTTTTGATGAAAGGTACCCTTTAATGAGAATGGAAGACTCCGATTTATTGTTTTGTTGAGTACCCATTGACCGTGAACATCAATATTTAGAACCTGTGTTTGTCCAAGTGAATTATGAGTAGAAGATTGGAAGATATCGCTAAACTAAGATAGTCTAAATCCATACTGAGAAACAATATCACAACTAATCGTGCTCTTACCAAATAACACAAAGATTCCGGCACTGCGTGGAAGAGTCTAATTTGCACTGAATATGCACCGATAAGCCAGATACGCGATGGTGCTCAACTGGTCACGACAAAGGAGCAAACAGCAGCAAATGGAATGAAAGTGGCACTCACCATAAACTGGTAATGCTCCTTTATTTATTCTTCATATGAGGTGCCCAGTGACCAGACAAAGCAGGGAATGGTACAGATGGCAGGGGCGAATGCCCCTGCTATCTGTACCATTCCCTGCTTTGTCTGGTCACTGGGCACCGGATATGAAGAATAAAAGATGAATATTGCCAGTTTATGGTGAGTGCCACTTTCATCCTATTTGCTACTATTAATCGCTCTCTTAACCCCTTAAGGACCCTTGACGTATGCGTACGTCATGACAACCTCGTACTTAAGGACCCATGACGTACGCGTACGTCATGGAGAATTCCGGCCCCTGCGGGGATCGGACTAGGATGCCTGCTGAAATCATTCAGCAGGCATCCCGTGCAAACGCCCAGGGGGATCATCAGACCCCCCCCATGTCGGCGATCGCGGCAAATCGCAAGTGAATTCACACTTGCGATTTGCGCGATTCCTGGTCATTATGGGTCTATAGTGACCCGGTGACCCAGAATATAAGGGGGATCACGGTTGTCTAAGACACCCAGGATCCCCCTGAAGGGATAGGAGTGACATGGCAGGGGTGCCACCCCTCCTATCCCTGCTATTGGTGGTCTAGACACGACCACCAATAGCAGATCGGGGGCGGGGGGGTTAACTTTCGTTTTCCCCGTCCTGCCCACCCACAATAGGCCGGGCAGGATGGGGAAACAACGGGTACCGGCGCCGAAGATCCACTTACCGATCCGGGCGGGCGACCGAGGCTGCTGGGGGCGACGGAGATCGGCGGGCGGCGATGACGTGCGGCTGGATCCAACTAAAGCCGGTGAGTTGCCTAGCAACATCTGGAGGGTACAGTTTGAGACCATTATTCAGTGGTCTCTAATTGTAGCCCTCCAGATGTTGCAAAACTACAACTCTCAGCGTGCCCAGACAGCTGTTTGGGCATGCTGGAATATTTAGTTTTGCAACAGCTGGAGGGCTACAGTTTGAGACCACTATATAGTGGTCCCTAAACTGTAGCCCTCCAGATCTTGCAAAACTACAACTCCTAGCATGTCCAAACAACTGTTTGCTGTCAGGGCATGCTGGGAATTGTAGTTTTGCAACAGCTCGAGGACCACAGTTTGGAGATCACTTTGCAGTGTTCTCTAAGACCGTAGCCCTCCAGATGTTGCAAAACTGCAAATCCCAGCATGTCCAAACAGCAATCAGCTGTCTCAGCATGCTGGGAGTTGTAGTTGCATACCTCCAGCTATTGCATTACTACATCACCAAGCATGCCCTTCGGCGATCAGTACATGCTGGGAGTTGTAGTTTTGCAACAGCTGGAGGCACACTGGTTGGAAAATGCTGAGTTAGGTAACAGAACCTAACTGAAGGTTTTCCAACCAGTGTGTCTGCAGCTGTTGAAAAAGTACAACTCCCAGCATGCACGGTCTGTCAGTACATGCTGGGAGTTGTATTTTTGAAACAGCTGGAGGTTTGCCCCCATGTGAACGTACAGGGTACATTCACACGGGCAGGCTTACAGTAAGTTTCCTGCTTCAAGTATGAGCTGCGGCTAATTTTTCACGGCAGCGCAAACTCCTAGCGGGAAACTCACCGTAACACGCCAGTGCGAATGTACCCTAAAAACACTACACTACACTAACACATAATAAAGGATAAAACACTACATATACACCCCCTTACACTGCCCCCCCCCCCCCCACAATAAAAATTAAAAACATATTGTATGGCAGTGTTTCCAAAACGGAGCCTCCAGCTGTTGCAAAACAACAACTCCCAGCATTTCCGGACAGCCACTGACTGTCCAGGCATGCTGGGAATTTAGCAACAGCTGGAGGCACCCTGTTTGGGAATCACTGGCGTAGAAAACCCCTATGTCCACCCCTATGCAATCCCTAATCTAGTCCTCAAATGCGCATGGCGCTCTCTTACTTCGGAGCCCTGTCGTATTTCAAGGAAACAGTTTAGGGCCACATATGGGGTATCTCCGTACTCGGGAGAAATTGCACTACAAATTTTGGTTTTTTTTTTCTCCTTTTACCCCTTATGAAAAGGAAAAGTTTGGGTCTACACCAGCTTGTTAGTGTAAAAAAATAAAAAATGTTACACTAACATGCTGGTGTTGCCCCATACATTTTATTTTCCCAAGCGTTAAAAGGAAAAAGGACCCCCAAAATTTGTAACGCAATTTATCCTGAGTACAGAAATACCCCATATGTGGGCGTAAAATGCTCTGCGGACGCACAACAAGGCTCAGGAGTGAGAGCGCACTATGTACATTTGAGGCCTAAATTGGTGATTTGCACAGGGGTGGCTGATTTTACAGTGGTTCTAACATAAACGCAAAAAAATAAATACCCACATGTGATCCCATTTTGGAAACTACACCCCTCATGTAATGTAATAAGGGGTACAGTGAGCATTTACACCCCACAGGTGTCTGGCAGATTTTTGGAACAGTGGTCCGTGAAAATGAAAAATATAATTTTTCATTTGCACAGCCCATTGTTCCAAAGATCTGTCAAATGCCAGTGGGGTGTAAATACTCACTGCACCCCTTATTAATTTCTGTGAGTGGTGTAGTTTCCAAAATAGGGTCACATGTCGGGGGGGGGGGTCCACTGTTCTGGCACCACGAGGGTCTTTGTAAACGCACATGGCCCCTGACTTCCATTCCTAACAATTTTTTTCCAAAAAGCTTAATGGCGCTCCTTCTCTTCTGAGCATTGTAGTGCGCCAGCAGAGCACTTGACGTCCACACATGTGGTATTTCCATACTCAGAAGAGATGGGGTTTCAAATTTTGTGGGGCATTTTGTCCTATTACCCCTTGTAAAAATGTAAAATTTGAGGGAAAACTAGCATTTTAGTGAAAAAAAAAATCATTTACACATCCAACTTTCACGAAAAGTCGTCAAACACCTGTGGGGTGTTAAGGCTCACTGGACCCCTTGTTATGTGCCTTGAGGGGTGTAGTTTCCAAAATAGTATGCCATGTGGGTTTTTTTTTGCTGTCCTGGAACCATAGTGGCTTCCTAAATGGGACATGCCTCCCAAAAACCATTTCAGCAAATTTTGCTTTTCAAAAGCCAAATGTGACTCCTTCTCTTCTGAGCATTGTAGTGCGCCCGCAAAGCATTTTACATCCTAACAGGGGGTATTTCCATACTCAGAAGAGATGGGGTTACAAATTTTGGGGTTCATTTTGTCCTATTATCCCTTGTAAAAAATTTAAATTTGAGGGAAAACTAAAATTTTTGTGAAAAAAAAAATCATTTTCACATCCAACTTTAACGAAAACTCGTCAAACACCTGTGGGGTGTTAAGGCTCACTGGACCCCTTGTTACGTGCCTTGAGGGGTATAGTTTCCAAAATAGTATGCCATGTGGCATTTTTTTGCTGTTCTGGCACCATAGGGGCTTCCGAAATGTGACATGCCCCCCAAAAACCATTTCAGAAAAACTCACTCTCCAAAATCCCACTGTGGCTCCTTCCCTTCTGAGCCCTCTACTGCGCCCGCCGAACACTTGACATACACATATGAGGTATTTCCTTACTCGAGAGAAATTGGGTTACACATTTTAGGAAGATTTCTCTCCTTTTATCCCTTGTAAAAATTCAATAACTGCGTCTACAAAAACATGCCAGTGTAAAAAATGAAGATTTTGAATTTTCTCCTTCAATTTGCTGCTATTCCTGTGAAACACCTAAAGGGTTAACAAACCCTTTGAATGTCATTTTGAATACTTTGAGGGGTGCAGTTTTTATAATGGGGTCATTTGTGGGGTATTGCTAATAAGAAGGCCCTTCAAATCCACTTCAAAACAGAACTGGTCCCTGAAAAATTTCGAAAATTTCGAAAATTTTGTTCAAAATTGGAAAATTGCTGTTATACTTTGAAGCCCTCTGATGTCTTCCAAAAGTAAAAACATGTCAACTTTATGATGCAAACATAAAGTAGAAATATTTTTTATGTGAATTAATATATAATTTATTTGGAATATTCATTTTCCTTATAAGCAGAGAGCTTCAAAGTAAAAAAAAATGCAAAATTTTCAATTTTTTCATCAAATTTTGGAATTTTTCACCAAGAAATGATGCAAGTATCGACAAATTTTTGCCACTAACATAAAGTAGAATATGTCACGAAAAACTATCTCGGAATCAGAATGAAAGGTAAAAGCATCCCAGAGTTATTAATGTTTAAAGTGACAGTGGTCAGATGTGCAAAAAATGGCCGTTTCCTACAGTGAAAATTGGCTGGGTCCTTAAGGGGTTAAAGGGGTACTCCGGTGGAAAACATATAGATATAAATATATATACATATTTTTTCAAATCAACTGGTTTCAGAAAGTTTTACAGATTTGTAAATTACTTCTATTAAAAAACTCTTAATCCTTCCAGTACTTATCAGCTGCTGTACGCTCCAGAGGAAGTTGTGTAGTTCTTTCTACTCTGACCACAATGCTCTCTGCTAACACCTCTGTCTGTGTTAGGAACTGGCCAGAGAAGGAAAGGTTTGCTATGAGGATTTGCTTCTACTTTGGACAGTTCCTGACATGGACAGAGGTGTCAGCAGAGAGCACTGTGGTCAGACTGAAAAGAACTACATAATTTCCTGTGGAGCATACAGCAGCTAATAAGTACTGGAAGGATTAACATTTTTAGATAGAAGTAATTTACAAATCTGTATAACTTTTTGACACCAGAGGGGAGATTTATCATTGCTTTTAGAGCAATATTTTTATCTATGTTTTGGCGCAGTTCAGGCGCAAGAAGGATATTTTGAGACTTTTTTGCGCCTTTTGATATAGAAAGTTTCACTTTTTTTGCCGACCCAAGGAACTTTTTCTGAGAATAACTTCTACCTTCCGCAATTCAACCTTTAACCTCTTGTGGACGACAGCGTCCCACTCCCCTTCTATGACACGAGCCCAGGAGCTGAGCGTGGATCTTAGCTGTCTGCCACCAGGACTCATCTCTAATGCCAGACATCACTGATCACGGTGATGCCCGGCTTTAACCCCTTAGACACCGCAATCAAATTTGATTGTTGCATCTAAAATGCAAGTAAAAATGTCCCGGCAGCTCTGTGAATGTAAGTAAAAACACCTAAATTGTCAAATTGAGGACCCGGGAAAGTGTCTACTTCCCTCCCTCACAAGCATCTAGAAAAAGTGTATGTGGTAGAGCTTTTCCCACCACAGCAGAGCTGCGCAAAATTCATCATCCTGCTGCAACTTAAATAAGATGCACGCTCGTCAACCCCACCACCCAAATAAACATGGGAAAATCGCTCTACCGTAGATTGTTACCGTTATTCTTTGATAAATCTGACACCAGGTGTTTTCCACCCCTTTAAGAATTTTCGTAGTCTTTCACAGGTGATATAGTGGTGGTGATCCCTGATGCAATGACTATAATTATATCACCTTTGAAGGGCTAAGGAAATCCTAAAAACATGACCTGTTGGGGGGACTTGAGGACCGCGCTTGGGAAACACTGAAAGAAGATATAATCAGAAAGGTCCAAAATATTATATATGAATCAAGCAAAGCATTCGCTTTACGGTGACCAAAAATTTGCACAGTCTTCTTTTGGACCTTTGAGGCTATAATGTAATATGAGAACATAACTGTTTTAGAGACTGAGCCCACCAAGCGCAAGCGGAAAATCAGAAATGGGAGTGTGAAATCCCATAGAAGTCTTTTGGGCTTTAATTTGAGGTGGAATTCTGCAAGCGGTAATTGTGCCATGTGAATAGACCCTTAGGAGTAAGGAGCTTTGGTGTTCACAAGGCACTATTAACCGTTACCAGGGATCAACCATAACAAATATAATGGTATAAATTAAGTAGCCATTATATCCCCAGGAGTACTGCTCACATGGCACAGGAGTACTGCTCACATGGCACAGGAGTACTGCTCACATGGCACAGGAGTACTGCTCACATGGCACAGGAGTACTGCTCACATGGCACAGGAGTACTGCTCACATGGCACAGGAGTACTGCTCACATGATACAGGAGTACTGCTCACATGGTACAGGAATACTGCTCACATGATACAGGAGTACTGCTCACATGATACAGGAGTACTGCTCACATGATACAGGAGTACTGGTCACATGATACAGGAGTACTGCTCACATGATACAGGAGTACTGCTCACATGGCACAGGAGTACTGCTCACATGATACAGGAGTACTGCTCACATGATACAGGAGTACTGCTCACATGATACAGGAGTACTGCTCACATGGTACAGGAGTGCTGCTCACATGATACAGGAGTACTGCTCACATGGCACAGGAGTACTGCTCACATGGCACAGGAGTACTGCTCACATGATACAGGAGTACTGCTCACATGGTACAGGAATACTGCTCACATGATACAGGAGTACTGCTCACATGATACAGGAGTACTGCTCACATGATACAGGAGTACTGGTCACATGATACAGGAGTACTGCTCACATGATACAGGAGTACTGCTCACATGGCACAGGAGTACTGCTCACATGATACAGGAGTACTGCTCACATGATACAGGAGTACTGCTCACATGATACAGGAGTACTGCTCACATGGTACAGGAGTGCTGCTCACATGATACAGGAGTACTGCTCACATGGCACAGGAGTACTGCTCACATGATACAGGAGTACTGCTCACATGATACAGGAGTACTGCTCACATGGTACAGGAGTACTGCTCACATGATACAGGAGTACTGCTCACATGGCACAGGAGTACTGCTCACATGGCACAGGAGTACTGCTCACATGGCACAGGAGTACTGCTCACATGGCACAGGAGTACTGCTCACATGGTACAGGAACACTGCTCACATGGCACAGGGTTACTGCTCAAATGGCACAGGGTTACTGCTCACATGGCACAGGAGTACTGCTCACATGGCACAGGAGTACTGCTCACATGATACAGGAGTGCTGCTAACATGATACAGGATTACTGCTCACATGGTACAGGAGTACTGCTCACATGGTACAGGAGTGCTGCTCACATGATACAGGAGTACTGCTCACATGGCAAAGGAGTACTGCTCACATGATACAGGAGTACTGCTCACATAGTACAGGAGTACTGCTCACATGATACAGGAATACTGCTCACATGATACAGGAGTACTGCTCACATGGCACAGGAGTACTGCTCACATGATACAGGAGTACTGCTCACATGGCACAGGAGTACTGCTCACATGATACAGGAGTACTGCTCACATGGCACAGGAGTACTGCTCACATGATACAGGAGTACTGCTCACATGGTACAGGAATACTGCTCACATGATACAGGAGTACTGCTCACATGATACAGGAGTACTGCTCACATGGTACAGGAGTACTGCTCACATGATACAGGAGTACTGCTCACATGGCACAGGAGTACTGCTCACATGGTACAGGATTACTGCTCACATGGTACAGGAACACTGCTCACATGGCACAGGGTTACTGCTCAAATGGCACAGGGTTACTGCTCAAATGGCACAGGAGTACTGCTCACATGGCACAGGAGTACTGATCACATGATACAGGAGTGCTGCTAAAATGATACAGGATTACTGCTCACATGGTACAGGAGTACTGCTCACATGGAACAGGAGTGCTGCTCACATGATACAGGAGTACTGCTCACATGGTACAGGAGTGCTGCTCACATGGCAAAGGAGTACTGCTCACATGATACAGGAGTACTGCTCACATGATACAGGAATACTGCTCACATGATACAGGAGTACTGCTCACATGGCACAGGAGTACTGCTCACATGATACAGGAGTACTGCTCACATGGCACAGGAGTACTGCTCACATGGCACAGGAGTACTGCTCACATGGCACATGAGTACTGCTCACATGGCACAGGAGTACTGCTCACATGGCACAGGAGTACTGCTCACATGGCACAGGAGTACTGCTCACATGATACAGGAGTACTGCTCACATGGCACAGGAGTACTGCTCACATGGTACAGGAGTACTGCTCACATGATACAGGAGTGCTGCTCACATGCACAGGAGTACTGCTCACATGGCACAGGAGTACTGCTCACATGACACAGGAGTACTGCTCACATGGCACAGGATTACTGCTCACATGGCACAGGAGTACTGCTCACATGGCACAGGAGTACTGCTCACATGGCACAGGAGTACTGCTCACATGGCACAGGAGTACTGCTCACATGACACAGGAGTACTGCTCACATGATACAGGAGTACTGCTCACATGGCACAGGAGTACTGCTCACATGGCACAGGAGTACTGCTCACATGACACAGGAGTACTGCTCACATGGCACAGGATTACTGCTCACATGGCACAGGAGTACTGCTCACATGGCACAGGAGTACTGCTCACATGGCACAGGAGTACTGCTCACATGACACAGGAGTACTGCTCACATGGCACAGGAGTACTGCTCACATGACACAGGAGTACTGCTCACTCACATGACACAGGAGTACTGCTCACATGGCACAGGATTACTGCTCACATGGCACAGGAGTACTGCTCACATGGCCCGGAGGATGACAGGACAAGGCTGTGTATATAGATTTCCACCAAATGATTGAAAATTTTTCATCCGGGATATATCCTTTTCCCTACAAAATGGACTTGTGCCCAAAAAGTGGTGTAGCTTCATGCATAAAAACTTTTTCCAGGTCATAAACATATACCTTTCACTTATTTTGATGCACGTTTCACTGATTCCAACATCATAAAAACCTTGTATTATCCTTCGCACAGCATTGTCTTTTGTACAGCTTAGAATTTTTTACACTTTTCAAAAAACAATGCCAATTTATTCTACGGGATGGGCATGTGTTAAGAAGTGGTGCGTGAAATGATTCAGTTTTATTCACAATACACGTTTCTCTATTTTTTTATTTTTATTTTTTTACTCTCCCAAATGTTTTGAAATTGCTCGTATTGCTTCTTCAGGAAACATGTGCCTTTATAAATTCTTCTTAACTAATAAAAGACAATAAAAATTTTATAGTGCACCAGACTTCGCAATTTATTGGAAACTCTTGGCCAAGATCTCTGGGCCGCCTTCTTGGAACTCTATGTACCTGGACTTTGTGTCACCTTTTATTTTGGGACGTGTTGTGATTATAAATATTATACAATTAGGTGCAGTTTCTTTTTCTTTTTTTGTTTTCTCTCATTTACATTGGGAATGATTGACCATATAAATGTTTAGAGATGTTTCCCTCATGACTTGCCGATTCCTGGGGCTGACGGGGGCCCCACTAATCAAACATTTATTCCAGTTTGCATGGTTCCGAATTGTTAGTTCTCATCTATTTAAAGGGGTACTCCGCCCTTAGACTTCTTTTCCCTCATCCAGAGAATAGGGGATAAGATGTCTGATCGCGGGGGGTCCTGCCGCTGGGACCCCCCGCGATCTCCGTGCGGCACCAGGTATTCTAAACGGTATGATTAGAACGTGTGGTTCCTGTGGCGGGAGACGTGACGTCATGTCCCGCCCCCTCCAGTCATGTCTATGGGTGGAGGCGTGACGGCTGTCGTGCCCCCTCCCATGGATTTTTTAATAGAATTAATTTACAAATATGTAGAACTTTCTGGCAACAGTGGATATGAAAAAAAATATGTTTTCCACCGGAGTACCCCTTTAATGGTGTCCTTGCTTTAAATGCCGTTACAACAGTTTAGAAACAGAATTTGTAATTATTTTGCATTTGTTTTCTCCAAAGGATATGGTAAAAGAAGCCACAAGTTTTCTATTTGATGCCACGGGCAAAAGGCTCTTCATACGAAATGCCAAGATTTTAATTCCCGTTTCCTGGTCTGCAAAAAATTATTCGAGACCCAAAACAGAAACATATGATAAGGTACAGAAAAAAAGAGTAATTTGTTTTATTCTGTTTAAGTCTATAAAAATGCTTGTCATATCTATATATGTTTTATCTATATATGTTTTATCTATATATGTTTTATCTATATATGTTTTAGCTATTTAGTTATTTGATTAGTTTCTTTCTTTCTTTCTTTTTTCTTTTTTTTTTTGTTTGCTTGTTTTGTTTTGACTATTTATGGATACTAAATTTATGGGTTTAGAATGTTGATCCAGAGATTTATTCTGATTTAAAGGGGTTATCCAGGAAAAAACTTTTTTTTATATATCAACTGGCTCCAGAAAGTTAAACAGATTTGTAAATTACTTCTATTAAAAAAATCTTAATCCTTTCAGTACTTATGAGCTTCTGAAGTTAAGGTTGTTCTTTTCTGTCTAAGTGCTCTCTGATGACACCTGTCTCGGGAACCGCCCAGTTTAGAAGAAAATCCCCATAGCAAAACTCTTCTAAACTGGGCGGTTCCCAAGACACGTGTCATCAGAGACCACTTAGACAGAAGAGAACAACTCAACTTCAGAAGCTCATAAGTACTGAAAGGATTACAATTTTTTAATAAAAGTAATTTACAAATCTGTTTAACTTTCTGGAGCCAGTTGATAATTAAAAAAAAGTTTTTCCTGGATAACCCCTTTAATCCCCCCCCCCCCCCCATATATATATATATATATATATATATATATATATATATATATATTTTTTTTTTTTTTTTTACTTGATTAACACATTAGGAACACAATAGGGATATAAGTTGAACTCTATGTACTCTTATCTTTTTTTAAACCTTAAAGAGGTACTCCACTGGCCAGCATTCAGAACATTTAAATCTGAATACTATGTTCGCGCTGTAGGGGTCAGCCACGCTCCCTAATGTCATCAGGTCACGCCCCCTCAATGCAAGTCGTCTATGGGAAGGGGCGTGGTGGCTGCCATTCCCCCTCCCATAGACTTGCATTAAAGGGGCGTCTCCTGACGTCATGAGGGGACGAACACAGTGTTCGGAACGAAATGTTCCAAACGCTGGCCAGTGTAGTACCCCTTTAAGAACGACATAGCTATTTCTTGGGAGCAGCCCACCTAATAATATCCAATGCAGGGTGCGGGTGCATTATTGGAGCTATAATTCATGGTGGTGCATGGTCAATGAAAAGCAGAGGTGTAGCTTGTAGCTTAGGGGTCCCAATGCAATATCTGCAGCCGGGCCCCGTATGCCAATTATTGTACTGCACTCTTATGGGGCAGATGTGCTTTGGGGCCCCCTTGGGCACCAGGGCCCCGATGCGACAACTACCTCAGCTATCTCTATAGCTACGCCCCCTAATGAATGGTTACTGGACTAATGCAGCCTGAAGAAGTCATGGTGTACAACCTCTCCTTCACATTCAAGACAATTCATAAAGAATAATTCAGTTCTTGGGATATGGAAACTATTTTACATTTTCTGTCTACTGTCGTGTTTCTCCCAGCTTAACAAGGGTTAATGTGGCTAGCAAACAGTCACTATATACCCAAATATATATAAGCTGTAGAGCTGTAGAGTAGTCATCCACAAGGGGAGCATTCTGCATCCATTTGATAGGACCCAGGACAGGCATTTGGGGGGTTCTTTATTGCGTGCACTAGCATAAGGTTACATTAAAGGGGTACTCTGATGGAAAAAAAAAAATAACTGGTGCCAGAACATTAAACAGATTTGTAAATTAGATCTATTTAAAAATATTAATCCTTCCAGTACTTATCAGCTGCTGTATGCTCCACATGAAGTTGTCTAATTCTCTCCAGTCTGACCACAGTGCTCTTTGCTGCCACCTCTGTCCATGTCAGGAACTGTCTGGAAAAGGATTGGTTTGCTATGGGGATTTGCTCTTACTCTGGACAGTTCCTGAAATGGACAGAGGTGTCAGCAGAGAGCACTGTGATCAGACAGAAAAGAAAGTCTAAAAGAAAATAACTTACTGTGGAGCATACAGCAGCTGATAAGTACTGGAAGGATTAAGATTTTTAAATAGAAGTAATTTACAAATCAGGCACCAGTTGCTTTAAAAAAAAAATATATTTGTTTTCCACCGGAGTACCCATTTATTACTACAAAATGTCTGCCAGAGATATTCAGGGTGGAGATTTTGTCTGCTGTGGGCACCACCAGAATCCTTTGGCGCTAAGACCGTGTGGACGTGCACCATAACCATTGATCGTAATGCAGTCTGCCCGGAATTCCACAAAAGGAATGAACATGTTCATTCATTCAGCGGGTTGGGAGTCCAGAATTTCAAATGAAAATGATGAGTGGCTGCTGCACCGAAATTCCATAATGTGAAGATGCCCTTAGGGTAGGCTCCCACACAGCGCATCTGCAGTGTATTTAATTCTGCCAATCCGCAGCCGGTAGTCACAGGGCAACTTCAGAGCTAGCTCCCTGCTATGGCCGGGTAGCTCCGTGTGTCAGTGTGTGCCTGACAGAGGAAATCCGTCACTATGAGCAGACACACAGAGCTACAGGGAGCAGAACGCTCACTCTACTGTCGCTCTGTAACTGCCGGCAGCACATCCGCAGTGTCAAATACGCTGTGGATGTGCTGTGTTTGACCCTACCCTTAAAGGGGTACTCCACCCCTAGACATCTTATCCCAAAGATCAGGGGTTAAGATGTCTGATTGCGGGTGTCCCCCTGCTGGTACCCCCACGATCTCTGTGCAGCACCCGGTGTTTGTTTAGAACGCTAGGTGCGGGCGGCAGGTTCATGAAGTCATGATCACGCCCCCTCGTTACATCACACCACGCCCACCTCAATGCAAGTCTATGGTAGGGGGGCCTCCTTCCATAGACTTGCACTGAGGGGACGTGACGCGACGTCACGAGGAGGCGTGAGATCACAACCCTGCCAAGCATTCGAAACAAAGCAATTTCTTTGCCGCACTCGGTGTTTGTTTAGAACGCTAATTGCGGGCGACAGGGTCATAAAACATGGCCACGCCCCCTCGTGATGTCACGTCACGCCCCCTTCAATGCAAGTCTATGGAAGGGGGCATGGCGGACGCCATGCCCCCTTCCATAGACTTGCATTGAGGGGGCGTGACGCGACGTCACGAAGGAGGCGTGGCAGTGAGGTCACGACCCCGCCGCCCGCTCCAAACATTCGAAACAAAAATGTCACTTTAAGGCATCTCATAGATACAATGATCTGTTCATAGAGTCAACCCAACCGAGCGCTGTTTGAACCCTCATCTGTGTGCCCCAAAAAACTAAAATAGAAAACATTTTCTTCCTAACGTCTTGTAATAGAGACTGTTCCCATAATTAAGATGTGTTCCTGTGTTTATAATATCAGGCAGATATAATCATCTCTGATCCCACCATGAAGTACGCAGATGATCCCTATACACAACAGTATGGAGGCTGTGGTGACCCAGGTCAATACATTCACCTCACCCCAAATTTCATGACTGACGACACCCTCATCTCAGTGTACGGCCCCCGAGGTAAAAGGAAAAACATTTTTTTTTTACTTTTATTTTTGTTGGTAGATACAGTAAATTATTTCTTTGTTTTCTCATGTTTTATGTCTCTGTGTGGCATGTTTTAGCGCCAAAAATGTTCATCTTGACTTGGTGTTCAATTAAATTAATACTGACTGTACAAAACATCAACTTAAAGGGGTATTCCAGGAAAAAACTTATATATATACCTTTTGGCTGTCCGGGCATGTTGGGAGTTGTAGTTTTGCAACAGCTGGAGGCACCTTGGTTGGGAAAAACATTGACCTAAACAAATGTAATCCTAATGCAAGTGGCATCGCTTGTAACTAACCCAGCAACACCGTGTCCCATTGATTAACCATTATCCCCGGGACACATTTCTGCAGATCAGTCTTTACTGCTCCTTAAAGGGATACTCCGGAGGAAAACATTATTATTATTATTTTTATTTTATTTTATTTATTTTTTTAAATCAACTGGCTCCAGAAAGTTAAACAGATTTGTAAATTACTTCTATTAAAAAATCTTAATCCTTTCAGTACTTATGAGCTTCTGAAGTTAAGGTTGTCCTTTTCTGTCTAAGTGCTCTCTGATGACACGTGTCTCGGGAAACGCCCAGTTTAGAAGCAAATCCCCATAGCAAACCTCTTCTAAACTGGGTGGTTCCCGAGACACGTGTCATCAGAGAGCACTTAGACAGAAAAGAACAACCTTAACTTCAGAAGCTCATAAGTACTGAAAGGATTAAGATTTTTTAATAGAAGTAATTTACAAATCTGTTTAACTTTCTGGAGCCAGTTGATATATAGAAAAAAAAGTTTTCCCTGGAATACCCCTTTAACAAAGATTGTGAAAATCACAAACCAAAAATATAAAATAAAAAGGTAATAATAACTCTCCTTTCCATAGAGAAGACAGCTTGGTGATCCCTTGAATATCATTTATCCAGGAGTTTGTATGTTCTCCCAGATGTTTTCATGAGTTTCCTCCCACACTACAAAATATATTAACAGGTCCATTTGGAATTCAGCAGCTAATAAGTACTGGAAGGATTGTGCCATTTAGAATTTAGTTGTAATGGGGACAGAGACTGATCTGAACGATCACAAGCTCTGTAAAGAGTTTTGGAATTATTATTAAAGGGGTACTCCGGTGGAAAACTTTCTTTCTTTAAATCAACTGGTGCCAGAAAGTTAAACAGATTTGTAAATTACTTCTATTGAAAAAAATCTTAATCCTTCCAGTACTTATTAGCTGCTGAATACTACAGAGGAAGGTCTTTTCTTTTTGGAACACAGTGCTCTCTGCTGACATCTCTGTCCATTTTAAGAACTGTACAGAGTAGGAGAAAATTACCATAGAAAACATATGCTGCTCTGGACAGTTCCTAAAATGGACAGAGATTTCAGCAGAGAGCACTGTGCTCGTGATGTCGGCAGAGAGCTCTGTGTTGCAAAAAGAAAAATAAATTCTTCTGTAGTGTTCAGCAGTAGTGATGAGCGGCATTGCCCATATTCAAATTTGCGAATATTCGCGAATATATAGACGAATTTTCATCCTATATTCGCGAATTTTGCGCATTCGTTATATTCGCATATGCGAATATTCGCGTATTCAAGAAAGAAAACAGTGAGGGGGTGGGCAACTTTGCTATTAGTTGCTAGGGATGTTGTTGATAACTAGAGATGAGCGAACCTACATTAAATTTGATTCGTCACAAACTTTTCGGTTCGACAGTTGATGACTTATCCTGCATGAATGAGTTCAGCTTTCAGGTGCTCCGGTGGGCTGGAAAAGGTGGATACAGTCCTAGGAGACTCTTTCCTAGGACTGTATCCACCTTTTCCAGCCCACCGGAGCACCTGAAAGCTGAACTAATTTATGCAGGATAAGTCATCAACTGCCGAGCCGAGAAGTTCGTGACGAATCAAATTTACTGTAAGTTCGCTCATCTCTATTGATAACCTCTGACAAGTGTATTTGCATCATTTTAGTTGGTCCACTAAATAGGATGGTGGGAGCTACCCTTTAAAGAAACCCCACTGCATTATAAATAAATCTTTTTATTTATTTATTCATTTTTATATTTATGTAATGCTTTATTAGTTTTGCTGCAGTTTAACCTTTAAATGTTCATTCATTTATTACCTTCAGGCAGAGTGTTTGTTCATGAATGGGCTCATCTCCGATGGGGAGTTTTTGATGAATACAGTTTGGATAATCCTTTCTACATTGGCGGGAATCTTAAAGTGGAGGCTACAAGGTGAGTGATTTAAAGGGGTACTCCACTGGAAAACATTTATTTTTATTTTTTTTAAATCAACTGGTGCCAGAAAGTTTACCAGATTTGTAACTTCTATATAAAATTACTTCTATATAAAAATCTTAATCCTCCCAGTACTTATCAGCTGCTGTATGCTCCAGGGGAAGTTGTGTAGTTCTTTTCTGTCTGACCACAGTGCTCTCTGCTGACACCTCTGTCCGTATCAGGAACTGTCCAGACTAGGAGCAAATCCCCATAGCAAACCTCTCCTGCTCTGGACAGTTCCTGACATGGACAGAGGTGTCAGCAGAGAGCACAGTGGTCAGACAGAAAGGAAATTCAAAAAGAAAAGAACTTCCTGTGGAGCATACAGCAGCTGATAAGTAGTGGAAAGATTAAGATTTTTAAATAGAAGTAATTTACAAATCTGTATAACTCCAGCACCGGATGATAAAAAAAAAAAGTGTTTTCCAGCGGAGTACCCCTTTAAATAAGTATATTGTATGAAGTCAGCAAAACCTTGGACACATAACACATTACCCAGGGTGGAAGAAGCATGAAAGAGATTAACCAAGTGTTGTGATGAATTTTCACTATAAAATTAAGCACTAGAGGATTTAATGTTTAACTCTTCCATACACCTCCTCAGGACAGTTAAAGGGGTACTCCGGTGGAAATTATTTATTTTTTTAAATCAACTGATGCCAGAAAGTTTAACAGATTTGTAAATTACTTCTATTAAAAAAATCTTTACCTTTCGAGTACTTTTTAGCAGCTGTTTGCTACAGAGGAAGTTCTTTTCTTTTTGAATTTCTTTTTTGTCTTGTCCACATTGCTCTCTGCTGACACCTGTTGCCAGTATCAGGAACTATCCAGAGCAGGAGAAAATCCCCATTGCAAACCTGTGGACAAGACAAAAAAGAAAATAATTTCCTCTGTAGTATACAGGTGCTAAAAAGTACTGGAAGGATTAAGAATTTTTTAATAGAAGTAATCTACAAATCTGTTTAACTTTCTGGCACCATTGATTTAAAAAAAAAAAAATTTCTACCGGAGTACCCCTTTAAATTGTTTCTTCTTTATAAAGGCAATGTATAACCTAGATATATTTTTATATTTTTTATTGCTTAGAGCAAGATACTGAAACACGTTTTTTTCTAATCGATTTCTAATTTCTGAATGTAATTTTTTATTTTATTTAATTTGCCTAAGCAGCTTTTAACAGCATTTAGAGATATACTTTACAGCAGTGGTCTCAAACTGTGACGCTACAGATGTTGCAAAACTCCAACTCTCAGCATGCCCGGACAGCAAACGGCTGTCCGGGCATGCTGGAAGTTGAAGTTTTGCAACATCTGGAGGGCCACAGTTTAAAACCACTGCTTTACAGCAAGCCCCATGGACATATGCAACAGCAAACTGAAGCTGTCCCTTTCACATTCAATTTGAAATGTTACTGGGCATTCTTTGTGACCTTTTCAGTGGTAATTCTACCGGGAGGGGAAGACTGATCTGTGGACAACAGCTATCGTGTGTAACCTTGTTATTTATATGCTGCTGTCACTGTATTCCCATCTGTGATGATATAGAGGAGACTGCTGGGAAATTATCTGTACTGAGCAGGAAGTTTTAGCTTAGTTTTAGGCCTAGTGGCCAGAAAAGAAACTGCAAGATTTCAGGATTATTTTAAAATATAGAAATTAAAATGGAAAAATTGAAAAAACATGCTAAAAAATTCTTTAAAAAATATAGTTAACATAACAACTAGATTGAAACAATAAGTCAATACTTGCACTCAGCCTGACAAACTCATTTTGCCTGTACAACTTTCCTTCCTAGTGTGTCTAGCGCCCCCTAGATGAGGCTTTAACCACTTAAGGACATAGGACGTTCTCTAACGTCCCCGCTACCTGGGCTTTAATGCCCAAGGACGTTAGAGAACGTCCTGTTGTATTTCTGGTCTCTGCCGCTCGCCGGGCAGAGATCGGAACTGGATGCCTGCTGAAATCCTTCAGCAGGAATCCAGGGCAAACACCGAGGGGGGCCGCAAATCGCAAGGGAAATCGCCCTTGCGATCTGCGGCGATACCGGGCTAATCGGGTCTCTGGGACCCGACCGCCCAGTAATTTTGCATGATCCCGGTTGTCACAGACAGCCAGGACCATGCTGGAGGCTAGGAGTGAGGTGGCAAGCCTGCCACCTCCTCCAATCCCCTGCGATCCGTCGGAAGCTAACCGACCAATCGCAGGGGGGGGGGGCGGTTACTTCCTCCCGCCCTGCCCGGCCCCTTGAAGTCTGGCGAGGACGAAAGGAAGACCGGAGGACGCGGCGGGGGACGGGGGAGTGCTGGGGACTGGCCCCAGTACTTACCTCGTCCCTGAAGACCCGGATCCCGACGGCGGCGGCGACAGGTGAGTAGATCTTCAGCCACGGTCGGGCCCTTTACAGCAATGCACGTCGCCGTAAAGCGACATGCATTGCTGTAATGGGACCCTGTATACTACAAATCCCAGCATGCCCAGACAGCCCTTGGCATCTGGGCATGCTGGGAGTTGCAGTTTTGCAACATCTAGAGGTCCACAGTTTGGAGACCACTGTGCCCTTCCAGATGTTGCAAAACTACACATCCTCAGCATGCCCTTACTGTCCAGGCATGCTGGGAGTTGTAGTTCTGTAACATCTGGCCCTTCAGATGTTTCAGAACTACAACTCCCAGCATGCCTTGACAGTTTTGGCATACTGGAAGTTGTAGTTTTGCAACATCTGGAAGGGCACAGATTGGGAACCACTGTATTAGTGGTCTGCAAACTGTAGTCCTCCAGATGTTGCAAAACTACAACTCCAAGCATGCTGGGAGTTGTAGTTCGGCAACATCTGGCTCTAAAGATGTTGCCGAACTACTACTCCCAGCATGCCTGAGAATGTTTGGGAGTTGTGGTTTTGCAACAACTGGAGGCACTCTGGTTGGGAAACATTGTCTGTTTCCTAACTCAGTGTTTCCCAACCCGTGTGCCTCCAGCTGTTGCAAAACTATAACTACCAGCATGCACTGATAAACTGTGCATGCTGGGAGTTGTAGTTTTGCAACTGCTGGAGGTCCCCCCCCCCCTGTGAATGTACAGGGTACATTCACATGGGCAGGGGGCTTACAGTGAGTATCAGGCTGCAAGTTTGCGATGCAGCAAATTTTGCGCTGCAGCTCAAACTCGCAGCGGGAAACTCGCTGTAACCCCCCACCCATGTGACTGTACCCTAAAAACACTCCACTACACTAACACAAAATAAAATAAAAAAGTAAAAAAAACACTACATATACACATACTCCTACATAGCCCCCCTACCCTCCCCAATAAAAATGAAAAACGTCTGGTACGCCACTGTTTCCAAAATGGAGCCTCCAGCTGTTGCAAAACAACAACTCCCAGTATTGCCGGACAGCCGTTGACTGTCCAAGAATGCTGGGAGTTTTGCAACAGCTGGAGGCACCCTGTTTGGGAATCACTGGCGTAGAATTCTCCTATGTCCACCCTTATGCAAATCCCTAATTCAGGCCTCAAATGCGCATGGCGCTCTCACTTTGGAGCCCTGTTGTATTTCAAGGCAACAGTTTAGGGTCACATATGGGGTATAGCCTAACAAATTTTGGGGGGCTTTTTCTCCTTTAACCCCTTATGAAAAGGTGAAGTTGGGGTCTACAACAGCATGTTAGTGTAAAAAAATAAATTTTTTACACTAACACGCTGGTGTTGCCTATACTGTTCATTTTGACAAGAGGTAAAAGGGGAAAAAGCCCCCCAAAATTTGTAATGCAACTTCTCCCGACTACGGAGATACCCCATAAGTGGGCGCAAAGTGCTCTGGGGGCGCACAACAAGGCCCAGAAGGGAGAGTGCACAATGTACATTTGAGGTGATTTGCACAGGGGTGGCTGATTGTTACAGCGGTTATGACAAATGCAAAAAAAAAAAAAACACATGTGACCCCATTTTGGAAACTACACCCCTCACGGAATGTAATGAGGTGTGCAGTGAGAATTTACACCCCACTGGTGTCTGACAGATCTTTGGAACAGTGGGCTGTGCAAATTAAACATTTTGTACAGCCCACTGTTCCAAAGATCTGACAGACACCAGTGGGGGGTAAATGCTCTTGTTACGTTCCTCAAGGGGTCTAGTTTCCAAAATGATATGCCATGTGGGGGTTATTTTGCTGTCCTGGCACCATAGGGGCTTCCTAAATGCAACAAGCCAAATATGACTCCTTCTCTTCTGAGCATTGTAGTTCGCCCGTAGTGCACTTCAGGTCCACTTATGGGGTACCTTCATACTCAGAAGAGATGGGGTTACAAATTTTGGGGGATCTTTTCTGCTATTAACCCTTGCAAAAATGTGAAATTTGGGGGGGAAACACACATTTTAGTGAAAAATATATATATTTTTTTTACATATGCAAAAGTCATGAAACCCCTGTGGGGTATTAAGGCTCACTTTATTCCTTGTTATGTTCCTCAAGGGGTCTAGTTTCCAAAATGGTATGCCATGTGAGGGTTTTTTGCTGTTGTGGCACCATAGGGGCTTCCTAAATGCGACATGCCCCCGACCAAAATTTGCTCTCCAAAAGCCAAATATGACTCCTTCTCTTCTGAGCATTGTAGTTCGCCCGTAGTGCACTTCAGGTCCACTTATGGGGTACCTTCATACTCAGAAGAGATGGGGTTATAAATTTTGGGGGGTATTTTCTGCTATTAACCCTTGCAAAAATGTGAAATTTGGGGGCAAACACACATTTTAGTGAAAAAAAATATATATTTTTTTTACATATGCAAAAGTCGGGAAACACCTGTGGGGTATTAAGGTTCACTTTACCCTTTGTTACGTTCCCCAAGGGGTCTAGTTTCTAAAATGGTATGCCATGTGGGGATTTTTTGCTGTTCTGGTACCATAGGGGCTTCCTAAATGCAACATGCCCCCCAAAAACCATTTCAGAAAAACGTACGCTCCAAAATCCCCTTGTCGCTCCTTTGCTTCTGAGCCCTCTACTGTGCCCGCCGAACACTTTACATAGACATATGAGGTATGTGCATACTCGAGAGAAATTGGGCTACAAATACAAGTATAAATTTTCTCCTTCTACCCCTTGTAAAAATAAAAAAATTGGGTCTACAAGAACATGCGAGTGTAAAAAATGAAGATTGTGAATTTTCTCCTTCACTTTGCTGCTATTCCTGTGAAACACCTAAAGGGTTAAAACACTGACTGAATGTCATTTTGAATACTTTGGGGGGTGCAGTTTTTATAATGGGATCATTTGTGGGGTATTTCTAATATGAAGACCCTTCAAATCCACTTCAAGCCTGAACTGGTCCCTGAAAAATAGTGAATTTGAAAATTTTGGGAAAAATTGGAAAATTGCTGCTGAACTTTGAAGCCCTCTGTTGTCTTCCAAAAGTAAAGTCACGTCAATTTTATGATGCAAACATAAAGTAGACATATTTCTATTTGTGAATATTTTTTTTTATTTGGAATATCCATTTTCCTTACAAGCAGAGAGCTTCAAAGTTAGAAAAATGCAAAATTTTCAATTTTTTCATCAAATTTTGGAATTTTTCACTAAGAAACGATGCAAGTATCAACAAAATTTTACCAATAACATAAAATAGAATATGTCACGAAAAAACAATCTCAGAATCAGAATGATAGGTAAAAGCATCCCCGAGTTATTAATGTTTAAAGCGACAGTGGTCAGATGTTCAAAAAACGCTCCGGTCCTAAGGTGTAAAATGGCCTGGTCCTTAAGGGGTTAAATGGGTATTCCGGGCCAAAACTTTTTTATATATATCAACTGGCTCTGGAAAGTTAAACAGATTTGTAAATTACTTCTATTAAAAAATCTTAATCCTTCCAATAGTTATTAGCTTCTGAAGTTGAGTTGTTGTTTTCTGTCTAACTGCTCTCTGATGACTCACGTCCCGGGAGCTGGGCAGTTCCTATGGGGATATTCTCCCATCATGCACAGCTCCCGGGACGTGACATCATCATTGAGCAGTTAGACAGAAAACTTCAGAAGCTAATAACTATTGGAAGGATTAAGATTTTTTAATAGAAGTAATTTACAAATCTGTTAACTTTCCGGAGCCAGTTGATATATATAAAAAAAAAGGTTTTGCCTGGAATACCCCTTTAAAGGAAAACACATGGAGACTTAACTCTGACCTGTCTTTTACAGAGGGATTTCCTAACTATCTTGGGGAAGTAAATCCGAGCTGATAATTTTAACCCTGGCAGTCACACTATATAGATATAACTATATATAACTATTATCTCTATGATGCTCTGGTTTTTATTGCATGTTATAAAAGTTATGTTTTACAACAGGTGATATTCACGAACCGGTTGTCATATCACGGTCTCATTGCACTGACGCAGGACATTACCTTAGTTGACCTCTGTCAGTGATAGTACAATCTATTTGTACTTCTTCTGCTCAGCTCTTTAAAGGGGTACTCCACTGGAAAACATTTTATTTTTAAATCAACTGGTGCCAGAAAGTTAAAGGGGTTCTCCTCCATAAGGTGATTTTTAGTATGTACCTGGCAGGCAGTAATGGACATGCTTAGGGAGGATCTGTGCTTGTCTTGGGGCTAAATGGCTATGTAGTGAGATTACCATAACACTGTGGCTAGGTTTTTGTGAGCTGGTATTTCCTGTTTGAGTTTCCTTCTTTACCTACAAATCCCATAATTCAACTTTACTCCCTTCCGCACGTCAGCCATCCCACCCATTGAAACATAAATGAGCTGCATCCATTCAAAAGACCTGTGGTTTTCAATCAGGGTGCCTATTAGTTGCTGATTGATCTCTCTCCCACCAAGTGATCGCTCCATTGAAGCAGAAGCTCCCTGTTATCAGCTGACTAGTGATGTAATATCTCGGCCGCAATGCAACCTTTTCGAAAAATCTGAGACAACAGTAATTTTGTACGCTGTTAAAAATAAATATTGGGGTGAAAATCACAGAAGAATTGTGAGAAAACCGTCACACAGAGGTACAGACACTATATTATGAACTACACTAACTTTACAGCCCCTGTAGCATAGTCAAATAAATAAAAATCCTGGAATACCCCTTTGTAAATTACTTCTATTAAAAAAAATCTCTATCCTCCCAGTACTTAACAGCTGCTGTATGCTCCACAGGAAGTTATTTTCTTTTTGAACTTCCTTTCTGTCTGACCACAGTGCTCTCTGCTGACACCTCTGTCCATATCAGGAACTGTCCAGAGCAGGATAGGTTTGCTATGGGGATTTGCTTCTACTCTGGACAGTTCCTAAAATGGACAGAGGTGTCAGCAGAGAGCACTGTGGTCAGAGTGGTCAGACAGCAAGGAAATTCAAAAAGAAAAGAACTTCCTGTGGAGCATACATCAGCTAATAAGTACTGGAAGGATTAAGATTTTTAAATAGAAGTTATTTACAAATCTGTTTAACTTTCTGGCACCAGTTGATTTAGAATTTTTTTTTTCCAGTGGAGTACCCCTTTAACCCCAATACTTGCCCCAACACCACCACGCCTGTCAGTCTTTACACTGTGTATGATTGTTACATGGATACAATTTGGAATGTATACACTAATGTATAAAGCTTTATAACACTTCCAGATACAATCCCAAATGCTACCTCTACTCTAAGAACAACATATTTTTCCCAAATTCTGTTATCTCCTCTTCACTTTCTTGTCTTAAAGCGGAAACTCCACTCCTTGATATCTAATCCTTTATCCAAAGGATAGAGGATAAGATGTCTAATCGCGAGGGGTCTGGCTGCTGGGACCCCCCACGATCTCCGGACGACACCCCAGCGATCTGAACAATTTTGTTCTGAATGCTGGATTCAGGCGGTCGTGACGTAATGCCACGCCCCCCACTATTCATGTCTATGGGAGGGGATCTGACGGCTGGAGGCATGGCGTGATGTCACGACCATGGCTGCCCAAACCCATCTTTCCGAATAAAAATGCTCAGAATGCCAGGGTGCCACCCAGAGATTGCGGGTGGACCCGGCAGCTGGACCCCCGCAATCAGACATCTTATCCCCTATCCTTTGGATAGGGGATTAGTGTTGAGCGGCATAGGCCATATTCGAATTCGCGAATATTCGCGAATATATGGACGAATATTCGTCATATACTCGCGAATATTCGCATATTCGTAATAGTCTCGTTTTATTTTCGCATATGCGAACATTCGCGTATGCGAAAACTAACATATGCGAAAATTAGTATATACAAAATTAACATACGCGAAAATTCGCATATGCATATGCTAATTTGCATATGCATATGCTAATTTTCGTATATGCGAATTTTCGTTCGGCAGTCTCACACAGTAGTATTAGAGTCTTCTTTACACCACACAAGCTGGAAGCGGAGAGGGATGATCACTGTGATGTGTGCTGTGAAGAAAAAAAAAACAAAAACGAATATTCGTAATTACGAATATATAGCGCTATATTCGCGAAATTCGCGAATATGCGATATTCGCGAATAATATTCGAATTGCGAATATTCGCAAGCAACACTAAGGGGATAACATGTCCAGCGGTGGATCGGCCTAACAATGGATGATCGTATGTGTGGTACCTGCTGTTGGTGCCCCACCCCATATGGTGTACTGTTATTCACTGCCTTATTTTAAAGGGTTACTCTGCTGCTCAGCGTTTGGAACAAACTGTTCTGAACGCTAGAGCAGGCATCGGGAGCTTGTGAAGTCATAGCACCGCCCCCTCATGGCATGATGCCCACCCCCTCAATGCAAGTCTATGGGAGGGGATGTGACAACCTTCATGCCCCCTCCCATAGACTTGCATTGAGGGGGTGAGGCATGATGTCATGACGTCAGGAGCTCCCTCTGCCAGTTCCAGTGTTCAGAACAGTTTGTTCCAAATGCTGAGCAACGGAGTACCCCGTTAACTTTTCAAGATATGTTGTCCTGAGTGTACATGAGGAGCAGCACTATTTCTGGCCATTATACAACTTGTATATCCACCAGTTTTCCCCTCTGCTATGATATCCCCCATGCACTGTACACACACACACAGAAGAGGGTACCCAGCTCCCCAATATCTCTATAGCACACCCTAAGAAGCAGCAGTAGGATGGAGGATATTATAGAGCAGAAAGGATCAATGTGAACCTAGCATTGTTGTAAATATAATACCACAAGCTTCTGCAGTCTTTCTGCTCCTGTCTCTCTTTTGCCACTCCCCTTCCCTCTCCTCAGACTTCTGTGGGCATCTGTAACCATACTGAGGGATATACTGTGGGCATTCTGCAGTGAGCTGATCCATTTGGAAACAAGACTGAACAGTTTTTTTCAGGGTGGATTTTGAGTTAAAGGCGTACTCCGCTGCTCAGCGTTTGGAGCAAACTGTTTCGAACACTGGAGCCAGCTCCGGGAGCTCCTGACAACATAGCCCCACCCCCTCAATGCAAGTCTATGGGAGGGGGCGTGACAGCCGTCACGCCCCCTCCCATAGACTTGCATTGAGGGGGCAGGATGTGACGTCATGAAGGGGGCGGGGCTATGATGTCACAAGCTCCCGGCGCCGGCTCCAGCTTTTGGAACAGTTTGTTCCAAACGCTTAGCAGCAGAGTACCCCGTTAAGAAGGGGAGCAGGCAGAAAAGGAGCCCGATAAGTGAAGAAAGAGGATTTTTTTTCTTTGAGAAAATATTTTTCAAAGTTACTTATGTTCACTTGAAATATGTACGTTTTTTCTACACCTTTCTGACTCATGACGTACATAAACATTAAAGGGTGGGTGAGAGAGAATGGTGCAGGTTGAGAAGCTGGGGCTATCCCATACCTACGAGGTATCTGACTGCCCGGCTGATATGTTCAGCTGATATCTGTCTGTAATGACGGACATCGAAAAAACTTGTTTAAAGGGGTTTTGCGCTGCCCTGCCTTTCGGAGCTCCGCTCGCAGCATCCGGAAGTTCATTACTCCGAACGCTGTGTGCGGGCTCCCGTGTTCGCGGCCGCCGGGCGTGACATCACGCCCGCCCCCTCAACGAAAGTCTATGGGAAGGGGGCGCGACCGCTGTCACACCCCCTTCCCATAGACTTTGATAGAGGGGGCGGGCGTGACATCACGAGGGGCGGTCGCGAACACGGAAGCCCGCACACAGCGTTCGGAGTAATGAACTTCCGGATGCTGCGAGCGGAGCTCCGAAAGGCAGGGCAGCGCACAACCGCTTTAAAGGAAAACTGTCATCAGTGTCACCGCACTAACCTGTTGGTACAGGTGTGTAGTGCTTGTCTTGGAGCTGAATGGCTATATTGTGAGATTACCAGAACACTGGTAACATCTTTTTGTGAACTGCCTTTTTCCTGTTCGAGTTCCCTCCCTCCAACTACAAGTGCCAGGATCCCTTGTTTGTAAGTGTGAGGTGACTTTTCTCATCAGCCACTCCACCCATTGAAGCACACCTGAGCTCCCATGCTGTGCTGTAAACAATAGACCAGTGTTTTCTAACCAGGGTGCCTAAATCTGTGGCAAAACTACAATTCACTGCAGAATGATCTCCCTCCCACCCAGCGGTCGCTCCACCAATTGAAACAGACAGGCTCCTTTCATCGTCTGACTAGTGATGGCCGCACTGCAACCTGGGAAAACCTGAGACGTCATTTTGTATGTTGTTAAAATTAAACATTGGGGCAAAGATCACATAAGAATTGCAAGACCACCATCAAACACAGGTACAGACACTATATTAGGAAACACACTAACTTTACAGCCCCTCTAACACAAATAGAAGTTACTCCCGTAATACCCCTATAGGCTAGGGTCACATGTAACGGACCCGCAGCGTATTTCACACGCTGCAGATCCGCCAGTGACCCGACCATATTGTGCCTCCTGCTGTTGTTGAAAGATGCCCACCCTCCTTCGCCCCGCCCCCTAGCCTGCTCGCAGTGCACACTGGGAGCCTGCGGGTCGCTGAGTGCACTCAGACATCGCGGAGCAGCCAGGGGGGGATGGTTGCTTTTCGGCAAGAGCAGGAGGCACAATATAGGTCGGGTCACAGGTGGATCTGTAGCGTAAAAAAAATATTCTGTGGATCCGTTACGTGTGACCCTACCCTTAAAGGGGTACTCCGCTGATCAGTGTTTGGAACAAGCTGTTCCAAACGCTAGAGCCGGTGTCGGGAGCTTGTGACGTCATTGCCCCGACACTTCATGACATCATGCCCCACCCCCTCAATGCAAGTCTATAGGAGGGGGCGTGACAGCAGTCACGCCCCCTCCCATAGACTTGCATTGAGGGGGCAGAGCATGATGCCATGAGGTGGCGGGGCTATGACATCACAAGCCCCGGACACCGGCTCCAGAGTTCGGAGCAGTTTGTTCCAAATGCTGAGCAGCAGAGTAACCCTTTAAAATAAGGCAGTGAATAACAGTACGCCATATGGGGTGGGGCACCAACAGCAGGTACCACTAATACGATCATCCATTGTTAGGCCGATCCTCTGAGCCGCTCTAATATTGATTATCAGACGTAATAACTATAAATACTATGTCTCACATTGTATCTGTCATTTCCAGGTGCTCTGCTGATATTTATGGAGAGTACAAAATTCAGAAATGTGAAGGAACGTCCTGTAGGGTTACCACGTGTAATTATGACCCGATCACTGGACTCTACGAAAAAGGTTGTGTTTATATACCTGATCAGAGACAGTTTGCCAAAGAGTCCTTAATGTACATGCAGGCTCTCCCCGAAGTAAGTAAAGTCTCATATTGTGTCAAACACTTGTATAGCGGCATACATTTCCTTTTTTAATAAATTAACCCTGTGATTACTGTTTTAGGTCACTAAGTTCTGTGATGAAAGTAACCATAACCCCGAGGCTCCAAACATGCAAAATAGAATGTGCAATTCCCGAAGTATTTGGGACGTGATCATGACCTCCAATGACACCAAGGACACGCCACCGAATCCCGGACTCACTATTCCGGTCCCCACCTTCACAGTTTTGCAGTTTTCAGAACGAGTGGTGACTTTAGTGCTGGATACATCTGGAAGCATGAGTAATGTCAGTGACCTCTATAGTGTCTATTAATGTTATGATTATAGAATGATTCGAATTTACATTAAGAGCAAAACAAGAATCTGTCAACAGATGCCCCAGGTTTAAAGGGGTACTCCGCTGCTCAGTGTTTGGAACAAACTGTTCTGAACGCTGGTGCCGGGAGCTTGTGATGCCATAGCCCCGCCCCCTCGTGACATCACGCCCCACCCCCTCGATGCAATTCTATGGAAGGGGGCGTGACGGCTGTCACGCCCCCTCCCATGGAATTGCATTGAGGGGGTGGGGCGTGATGTCGTGAGGGGCGAGGCTATGGCATCACAAGCGTGACACCATGAGGGGGCAGGGCTATGATGTCACGAGCTCCCGACGCCGGCTCCAGCGTTCGGATCAGTTTCTTCCCAGCCTACACAGTTTTTTTTTATGATTCTGAATGATTCTGCATCTCAGTTAAAAGATAGACTTTATTTAGTAGAACACTAAAAGTTTACATGGATTTGCATTAATTCTGCATGAATTAGGCAGAAAGTAAGCCCCATTGACTTTAATGGGATTCCTCAGCCAAAGTCCAGAAATAGTAAGAAAGAAATTCCTTTTTTACAATGTGAAACTCCCTTACATTCCTCTTGGCTCTACTGAGAGATGTTTCTGCTACATGTGTCATCCAGAAGTTGTGCTTCACTTCACAAAATACTAGATTAGGGACTCCTGTCTTCCGACAGGAGTCCCTGCTCCTCTACAAATCAGAATTACCCATCATTTATTACACACACACACACACACATATATATATATATATAATTTATTTATTTTAATGAATGCATTTGTGTTTTTCTTTCCAGTTTAACCGTATTCAGCGTTTGTACCAGGCTGCAGAGGTTTTTCTTATACAAATCATTGAGACTGGTTCTTTTGCCGGAATGGTGACGTTTTCAAACTCAGCAATTATAAAATCCAATTTAATCCAAATAAAAAGTGATGTAGAACGTCAGCAGCTAAAAGGACTCCTTCCCACTGTAGGAAACGGAGGAACAAATATATGTTCTGGACTTCTGGCTGGTATTCAGGTAATGTACAATAAGATGTCTTCACATTGTATTCAAGTATTACCATTATGTGAAAATGTTGTATAAAATGGTCACCATGGCAGCTTGAAGCGTGTCTGCTCTTCGTTTCGCTATTTCTATTGACGTGTTTTTGTCACATTTCTCTGTTACAATAAATTTTTGAGCGGTGTTGACCGCTTCCTTGACAGTCTATCGATGCCGTTGCAGTGGAGCTGTCCTAGATGGCCGTATTTAATTTTACCCTTTATAGATGTTCGCCTAAACGTTTCCTTACTTAAAAGCAACAATAAGAATTTCTATCACTATAAATGTGTTTTCTGTCAAGTCAACTAAACAAAAATTCTTCAGATGAACGCCAGACTACTTACTACAAAACCACTGAAATCCTCTTTGCTGTAGCATGTTCCTTCAGATGCCGTATGTATTTAGCCTGTTCTTTCCTAGATTACATACTATATGCCTCCTTATTATATTGGAGGTACAGTAAGGCCCAGCGCATCTCTATGGGTGTCCTACTATGGAGGCCTGACTCTATATATGGGTATCTAGCAACAGTAGGTACCATTAAAGGGGTACTCCAGTGGAAAACAAATGTTTTCAAATCAACTTGTACAACTTGTACAAATGTTTTCAAATCAACAAGTTATACAGATTTATCAATTACTTCTATATAAAAATCTTAATCCTTCCAGTACTTATCAGCTGCTGTATGCTCCAAAGGAAGTTGTGCAGTTTTTTCCAGTCTGACCACAGTGCTCTCTGCTGCCACCTCTGTCCTTGTCAGGAACTGTACAAAGTAGAAGCAAATTCTCATAGCAAACCTTTCCTTCTCGGGCCAGTTCCTGACATGGGCAGTGGTGTTAGCAGAGAGCACTGTGGTCAGACTGGAAAGAACTACACAACTTCCTTTGACGCATACAGCAGCTGATAAGTACTGGGAGGATTAAGATTTGTGGTGGCCCACTACAGGAAATGTTACCCCGTACCCTTGCTGCCCTGTCCGACAGCCCCCTTCAGTGTCCCCTGGGCTCCCTTGTACTTGTTTCTCCCCTGTACATATGTTCAGCATTGTTATGTATTATAAAATGCAATGATGCTTTAAGAGTTGTACCATGTGATATGTCATGTGATTGTTACCCGGAAGGTATCAGTGACCAGGTGACCCCAAGAGTGACCTATGGGCTTCCTGCTAGTCTTTCCCATATAAGCCCTGGGTGGAGCTTCTCTCTCTTCTGCTGAGGTCTAGTGCAGTCTTGTCTAGTGTGTGTGTCCAGAGTGTTGGAGACCTCAAAGTCCAGTCCTGCAGCCACCATAAAGTCAAGTAAGATAAAGTCACAGCTTTCTGAGTCAAGTCAGTCCCTGTCATCTGTCAAGTCAGCGTGGTCTGCATTCAATTGTCCAGTCCTACTACAAGTCCCAGCAAGCCCTAAAGGTCTCTGCATCACTGGTCACCTCCGTGGTCCCTGGCTGAACTGTATAGACTTTACCAATTGTCCACTCTCAGTAAAGCTATTGTTGTCCGTAACTTGGTGTTGGGGTCATTATTTCCCCCGTGACTAGCCCAGGATCTAGTGGTATACTTTCGGGTGGTATCAAGCATAAACCACGCCCTGGCGTCACGAATACAAGGGGTTTATGCCATCTGCACCTAGGGTAACAATATCTGCCCTCACCACACCCCGTTACCACAGATTTTTAAATGGAAGTAATTGATAAATCGGTATAACTTTCTGGCCCGGTTGATTTGAAAACATTTGTTTCCCACCGAAGTACCCCTTTAATTAACATGTTTCGGTCTCAGGATATAAGTGAGCAAGTGGTTCTGGAGACTGCTCTCTCACCTAAGTTGGTCATCAAAGATCTAATTTACGGATTTAACTTCTTTGTCCCAATACCAAACAACAGAAAGACAAAAAGGCGTTTGTGAATCAATAATAAAACACTTTATTACACTTAGACAAGACATACATTTAATATGCATAAAATGACAAATATGGGGAGAATTTAATTGGTGAAAGACCAAACAAAAATGGAAGCATACATGGAGGATGTGACCACAATGTTGGTTATACTGTGGTGAACCTGAATAATGTTCACCAAATAAACTTGGACTACAACAAATAAAAGTAGAGAATGCCAAATAATATACAGTAAAAAGTGCAAAGCAAAAGTTGCCAATAACAGGAACAAGTGAACACTATGAGTGTAATAGCAATCATTACAGAGTGGACAAGGACTGTGTGCTTCCACCACCCAACGTTTCTCCCCAGAAGAAGCCTTGAGCGAAACGTTGAGTGGTGGAGGCACACAGTCCTACCTGTCCACTCGGTAATGATTGCTATTACTCTAACTGGTCATAGTGTTCACTTGTTCTTTTATTGATTCACAAACGCCTTTTTGTCTTTCTGTTGTTTGGTATTAACGTTTGGCGTGGATCAGTCACGCATGGGAACCTTGTGTCTGGTATTTCTTTGTCTCAATGTAACAAGTCTTATATTTGAAGAGGGGAAGTCATCCTGCCAAAATACATTATATTGAGACAAATTAAGACGTTTGGTCAGTTATTCACACATTTTATGACCATCTTCATTTGTGATCAATTATAAAACCGCCGGTCTGCTATTGGGATTAGGCAGTTTCTCTGTTGAGACATCGGCTCCACCTGAACAAGTGTGGATACATTTTTATGATCAAGGCAAATTAAAGGGGTACTCCGCCCCTAGACATCTTATCCCCTATCCAAAGGATGTCTGAGGATGTCTGGGTTGCCGCAGCCAAGATCGCGGGGATCCACAGAGGCAGGACCCCCCACAATCTCGGCTGCGGTACCCCAGACATCCGGAGCACGGAGCGAAATTCGCCCCATGCCAGATATCTGGCATGCGGGACAGAGGCTTGTGACATCACAGCCATGCCCCGCTTGTGACGTCAGGGCCAAGCCCCCTCAATGCAAGTCTATGGGAGGGGGCATGATGGCTGTCACGCCCCCTCCCATAGACTTGCATTGAGGGTGTGTGGCCGTGATGTCACGAGCGTGGCATGGCTTTGACATCACAAGCCTCCGGCGCTACACCCAATGCCGGATGCAGGAAGGGGACCCCCGCGATCAGACAACACGGCCACGCCCCCTCAATGCCTTCCTCCCATAGACTTGCATTGAGAGGGAGTGGCCATAATGTCACGAACGGGGCGTGGCCTTGCACCCGACGCTCTAAACGAATGCCAGGTGCAAGAGGAGGACCCCCGCGATCAGACATCTTATCCCCTATCCTTTGGATGGGAGATAAGATGTCTAGGGGCAGAGTACCCCTTTAAGTGTTGTGTCTCACCAAAACCCAAAAAGGCGAGCAAAATATATTTAAATTATATAACACAGTGTAACCCTATGAGGCTCTCTGTGCTTTTCTCTTTAAATGCAAATCGCTGTTGTTTTGGGATAATGGAACTTGACATGAAAGGAAACCACAGGGGTTAATAAACCAATACACAGATCAAAATCCTAAAACTGACATCATGCATCACAAGGCTGCAGGCTGTAAACACACCTCATTCTCCCTAAATGTCCCAATAAAGATATACATGTATATGACAAGGAGGTGGTGATGAGGGCTGTAGGGGCTGGCAGAGGTGAAAACATTCCTCAGGGGGAGGGGCTTGAGCTCAGAGATAAGATCCAACCACGCCTCCTGAGACAGCAGATGACCATGTGTTATCTCTGGAGAGAGGGAGGAGCCAAGAGATGCTGATACAACACTACACTGACTATGAGAGGACTACACAACTTCTTGTCAGGGACAAATCAAAGCCATTACAATTTGTAAAAACACTATTTAGAAAGCTACGGTATATATCTTGGGATCATAATTTTAATTAAATACAATTTTCTAAAACTGGAATACCCCTTTAAGGCATATTATTTTTATCTATATATCCTGTGACTGCGCAGGTAAATAACAGACGGTCGGGTTCATCTAATGGAACAGAAGTCGTGTTACTATCAGACGGAGAGGATAACTATGATACTCGCCTTTGTTTCCCACAAATTATAGAAAGCGGGGTCATAGTTCATGTCATATTCCTCGGATCTGCTGAAGAGCCAAGACTTAAAGAAATTGTACAAACTACAGGTGAGCAAAGTATTCCTTATATCAAATCTGGTTATTAGGCTTAACCCCTTAAGGTCTTAGCCCATTTTCAGCTTAAGGACTCAAAACAATCTTCCTTTTTGCGTTTTCCCACATAAGGGCTTGTTTTTTGCGTCACCAATTGTACTTTGTAATGACATCACTTATATTATAAAATAATCTGCGGCAAAAGAAAAAAAAATATTTGTGGGATGAAATGAAGAAAAAAACATGATTTTCAAACTATTTAGGGCTTCCGGTTCTTTATTCTGTAGATCCATACGGTTACTATATGAGGGCTTATTGGGCCAATCGGACGACGAGGAGCAACTAAAGGGTTAATGTCGGGCATCGGCCTGATCGGGGCAACTGGGACCCGCGGGGTTTAACCCGTTCTCCTCTTGTGAGAACGTTTTAAACCCTGTTAGCGGGACACAGGATGTACAGGTACACCCTGAGTCCTTAAGGGCTCGGGAATGGGAGCGTACCCGTACGCCCTGCATCCTTAAGGGGTTAAAGGGGTACTCCACTTGCCAGTGTTCAGAAGTAAACATTAACACACTGTATGAACCGGCTCCAAGTTTAGATTCACCTCTTAGGGTGTCTTTGAAAGTAGGCAGGGAAAGCGGCTTTAGGGAAAAATCATTCCTGCCCTACATGACGTGATGTGACAGATGACTGATATGACCGAGACTCCAGGCACAATTCAAATATTTATTATTTTGCAGTATACATTGTATCCACATTTGGCTGCCCTTCTGATGAAAGGGTTGTCCTTCTGCCCTATGAACAAGCTGGAGCCCTTCCGGCTATTCTTGGATTTTAATAAATTTGTAAGGAAACTCACACATCCACTGGTTTTTCGTCATAAAGGAGAAACATGGGTCAGACATCAATTTGTGGATCACTTCTACAATGGAGGACAATGTGAAATATCAACCAGTGAAGGCTTCCTCAAACCTTTATCCAACCATTGGGCAGGGACCGTTTGTATTAGAGGTCTTCTGTGAAACAGTCATGCAGGAGCTCAATAATGAGGTTAATAGTGAGTGCATGTAAGTTATTTCCAGTACATAATCTGCTCACAGAGTAAAAAATATCATGTTTTATCTCTTCCAGGTGGAACCGTATATTTAGCCACAGATAATACTAATCTGAACGCACAAGGTTTAATCGATGCCTTTAGCGCAATTTCGGCCAGTGATGGAGACATTACCAAACAGTCTATACAGGTGAACACTTGGTTCATTGTACTCTATTATATGAAATTATGGAGAGATTATACGGACCATTGTATTTGACTGATGATTTGCTTAAAACCAGAAAACATATTTAATCTAAAAGGAATTGTCCACAAGGAATTAGGGAAACATGGTTTCTTTCTGTCAAAAATAGCGCTCCGCCTGTGCATGAGTTCTGTCTAGTATGGCAGCTTAAAGGAACACTCCAGTGGCCAGCGGTCTGAAGTAACGTTCATCGCGCACCCTCCCATAGATTTGCATTGAGGGGGCATGGCTGTGATGTCAGGAGGGGCAAGACCGACCCCGGCAGCGTGAAAACACCATTCAAAATATTTACTTCCGAATGCTGGCCAGTGGAGTACCCCTTTAAAGGGGTTATCCCGTATCCAGAGCATAGGTGATAAGCGTCTGATCACGAAGGGTCCAACTGCTGAGACCCCCTAGAGTTATAGAACGGGGCCCCAGCTCTTCCTGGAGCATAAAGTGTCTCTTGTTCCATGCAATGTCATTGGGCACACCGGAGATATCTGAGTACAGAACTCAGGTAACGCCAGAAATCCCATAAAAAATGCATAAAATAAATAAAAATAAAATAAAAACAAAAAAACGGTGCCCCCATTCTGGAGATCAAGGGGATGTTCTGGAGGTTATTCCTTCCCATAAACAGACATTTAACACCTAACATGTGGATAGGGGATACTTATTTTTTGGCTGTATTACCCCTTTAACTCTGCGGAATCTGTAGGCGCTATATAAATAAATAAATAATAAATAATTTAACTCCATGGGCACTTGAAAGAAAAAAGCCATGTTGGACACCCTTTTCCTTAAGCTGGAGGACCTCTTTATACTACAGTACATATATGTATACCATTACAACTCAACTCACATTGAATCTTCTTCTTTCAACAGCTGGAAAGCACTGCCTCAAGTCTTCTACCATCTAAATGTTTGGACGGTGCCGTTTACATTGATAGAACAGTGGGGAACGACACTTTTTTTCTAGTTACCTGGCAAACTGGAGTACCAAATATTAACTTGGAAAGTCCAAGTGGGATTACATATACTGCTGCAAACTTTGTCAGTGACAATACTGCTAAGTCCTCAAGGCTTGCTCTCCCAGGAACAGCAGAGGTAACATTTTACCATTTCATGTTTTATAAAACTTTTTTAAAAACAAACAAAAAAAATTAGTCTTAACCTCTTGAGGACCACAGGTTTTTCATTTTTGCACTTTTTCGTTTTTTTCCTTCTTACCTTCAAAAAAACATAACGCTTTAAATTTTCAGCCTACGGACCCATATAAGGGCATATTTTTTGTGCCACCAATTTTACTTTGTAATGACATCAATAATGTAACCACAAAATCTACCGCAAAACCAGAAAAAAAATATTTGTAGGGCTAAATTGAAAAAAAAAATTGGGCCTCCAATTCTACGCAGAGCACTTTTTTGTAAAAATTACACCTTATCTTAATTTTGTAGGTCCATACCAATAAAATAATACCCAACTTATAGGTTTATTTTTTTTTTTTTACTTTTGTTAAACAATTATAACTTTATGAACAAAAATTAGTAGGTTAAAAATTTACTCTTCTGTAATTGTAACTTTTTAATTTTTCCATCTACGGGGATGTGTGAGGGCTCATTTTTACGCCATGATTTGAAGTTTTTTTGGTGCCATTTTTGTTTTGATAAGACTTTTTAATCGTTTTTTATACATTTTTTTTAAGCATATGCCATTGACCGTGTGGTTTAATTAACATTATATTTTTTTAGTTCTGACATTTACGCACACGGCGATACCACATTTGTATTATGTTTATATATTTTTTATATGGGATTTGGGAAAAGGGGGGTGATTTAAACTTTTAATAAGGAATGGATTATTGTGTTTTTATTTTAATTTTTTTATTCTTTTTCGTTAAACTTTTTTTTGCACTTTATTAGTCTCCTTAGGGGACTTTTAGGAGGAATCATTAGATTCAGATCAATGTAGGTCTAACCAGGCTTTATCAATTACAGAGCACAGCAGCCAAGGAGAGTGGACCCCCCCCCCCCCCCCCACACACACACACACACAATCTCGCTGCAGGGGGGGGGGGGTGATCCAACCACACAGACCACCAGGGAGTGTTTAAATGTGTCTCTAGGCGGCGCTGCCAGCGGCGATCTAAAGGGTTAATAGCTGGCCGGCCGGTATGGTGTGGGCTCCCGACTCGAGGGTTTTATCAGTCTATTAGAACCACCCCTATGCTGTCTCCTGAGCTGTATAGAAGTAATGATTAGCTAACCTGCGGTCATGTGATCTTGCCGCTAGCTGCACAGTATTCTGGGCTACCCTGATATCAGCACAGTGTTTTTACCTTCTCATCCTATGCTAAAACGGCATAGGATGAGAACGGCAAAAAATCTGATGAGTTTCTCATTTTATGTTCTACAATAGTGCTATTCGCGCGAGCCCGGCAAAGTTCTATTGTTCATCAAACTTCGTTTTAGCCAATGTTCTGAGCAAGACCAGGTTCTAGAGGTATCTCTATTTACTATACTTGACAGTTCTCACTCAGAGGCATGTCCTCGAATAGCAGTTGCAGAAGCCTTGCAGTAATGTGTAGTTTAGCCTCTAAATACAGTCTCAGTCTTAAGCTAGACCCTGCTACCTCCTCACAACAACATCATGTTTGAGGCTGGAATTCCCCAGCACCATGTTGGTTAACTACAACAATGATAACATGTCACACAGCAATAAATTAATAAAACACAACATGCAAAACTCTTTAAGTCAAAGGAGGGTTTTTGAACAGCTCCTTGACACCCTGTTTCATTCTCCTTTCAAGCCTCTAATAAACATCAGCTCTCACTTGGGTTGTCCATGTATTTTACAGGCAACCATTCATGTAAATGGCTGCCATCAGAAATTTTGGGGCTCCTTACACAGCTTGTAGTCTGCCCCCCCCCTCCCCTCCCCTCCCCTCACTGTGGCACAAACTGGATTTTATCTTAGTATCGGGCTTAGAAACATAAAATTATATCACCACTCCATATTAGTTCTAGAGTGACTAAATAATACCACCATAGTGTAAGGAAATAAAAGCCACTATACGCAGACCAGTATTACTAACACCACCACAATACAAGGGGCATATAATTCCGCCACACCATTACCACTGAATAACACTGCTGTATTGTTATTGAATAAAAACCACTATACAAAAGATCAATAACCCCTATATAGGAGTAGATTTGAGATGTACACAGGTGCTGCAGACCGTATACGTCATTATAGTTATATACTCACGGGGGGCGTCTTCTCTGATCAGAGTTGTTCCCTTTTCTCTTTCTTCTCCATCTGTTCAGGGTCATCATGAAGATTTCTCCCGATCACAATCTCTGAATCTGCCAGACAAACATTTTAGGCTCCTCGCTACAGCAAAGTCCTCAACTCTATACAAACCCCCTATATGTATTACACTGCCCCATATAGTATTAGATCCCTCTGTGCAGCTGTATAGTATTAGGCCCCAACATTGTCCCTATAGATTAGCAGGCCCAAACATTGCCCCCATAGGTTAATATGCCCCTCACATTACCCCATAGTATATAATGCCCCTTACATTACCCCAGTGTATATTATGCCCCTCATTTTGACCCATTATATATTATCCCCCTCATATTGCCCCCATCGTATATTATCCCCTCATAGCATGAAAAAAATAAATCACTCACCTCTCCTTTGTTCCCCTGCAGCTGCCGTCGCTCCTCTTTTCTCTGCTTCCTGTAGCCTCTTGCTAAGCCGCTGCCACACAGGAAGCCTGAGCTGGAGTGACAGGATGAAGCTGCTGGCTCCTTCCTGTCACTCCAGCCACCGGTGCATATTGAATGTTGGGTGCGTCTTAAAGGCGCACACAGTGCTGTTGGGCAGGAACAGTGATTAAAAAAGCGCCGTGTGAATTGAACATTAGGTAGTGTAGCATAAAGTCCCCACATTAGGTAGTGTAGCATAAATTCCTCACATTAGGAAGCGTAGCATAAATTCCCCACATTAGGAAGCCCCCCAAACACACACACACACACACTCACACACATTCACTCGGCCTGTGCTACTTACATCTGCCTAGGGGACTTGCTAGCGGAGGTGCGCGCTATAAGTGACGTCATCGCACGCGCCGCGCAGGACATCGGCGTCGCGGCGCTTGCGATGACATCACGCACTGCGCGCACCTCCACTAGCAAGTCCCCCAGGCAGATGTAAGTACCAATTTAGTGACGGGTCAAGACTAGTTGCCCCGTCATATGTCCCCCAGTAGGGCAAGCCCATTGTTTGAGGGGTCATATGTCCCCAGGTAGGGGCCTGCCACCTTTTCAAAGGATTCTGAATGATTGATTGACGGTATGTAGTCAGTCAATCAGTCAGTGCATTGTACAGTGGTGGGCCCCCAGCGGTCAGTGAGTGACAGACACAGTCACTCACTGACAAGCTTTAAAAAATAAAAAAAAAGACAGTGTCGGCTGGTCTCCCTGAAGCTCCGGGCCCCTTACAGGTGTATGGGTTGTACCCCCCTGATGATGGCCCTGCTGCCATGCAATACTACATTTCCTCACTTAGAAGCTGTTGCAATAAAAAGGATTAGTGAACAGTAGCTTCCCCAAGAAAATATACCTGCCTTAACCTTAAAGGGGTACTCCGCTTCTGTTCCAAACGCTGGTGCCGGGAGCTTGTGACATCATAGCCCCACCCCCTCATGATGTCATGCCCCGCCCCCACAATGCAAGTCTATGGGAGGGGGTGTGACAGCCGTCATGCTCCAGGGCTCCAGTTTTTGAAACAGTTTGTTCCAAACACTAAACAGCGGAGTACCCCTTTAAAATACATTTTTATATGTGATGATCTTTTATATTGTGCCAACTTTAATGTTGATCTGGGTTTTTCTTTTGTTCTAGATCGGACCCTGGAATTACAGCCTATGTAATTCTCGTAATTCAGCTGAAGTTCTAGGTTTAGTCGTGAATTCTAAGGCTTCAGATGTAAAAGTTTCACCAATTGTTGTAAATGCCCATATGAACCAAGATGTAAACCAGTATCCCAACCCTATGGTCATCTACGCCTCAGTGAGTCAAGGACTGATGCCGGTCACTGGAGCAAAGGTCACGGCAATAATTGAACCTGTCACTGGACCAATAGTCACCCTAGAGCTTATGGACAATGGGGCAGGTAAAGATATATGTTTAAGTGCTGTTAGAATTGCCCAATTTATTTGTTATGTCTCACAATTTCACTGTTCATACTAAGTCTACAAACCTTCTGATTCTTAAAGAGTACCTGTCACCAAACTAAACTTTTAATACACTGCTCCAAAAAATAAAGGGAACACTTAAAGGGGTTCTCCGGTGCTTAGACATGTTATCCCCTATCCAAAGTATAGGGGATAAGATGCCTGATCGCGGGAGTGCCGCCGCTGGGGACCCCCGTGATCTTGCACGTGGCACCCCGTTTGTGATCAGTCCCTGGAGCGTGTTCGCTCAGGGTCTGATTTCCGACGACTACAAGGCCGGCGGCGTGTGATGTCACGCTCCGCCCCTCAATGCAAGCCTACGGGAGGGGGTGTGATAGCTGTCACGCCCCCTCCCATAGGCTTGCATTGATGGGCGGAGCGTGACATCACACGGGGGCGGAGGCGTGACCTCACACGCCGCCGGCCCTGTGGTCGCCGGTAATCAGACCAGGAGCGAACACGCTCCGGGGACTGATTACAAACGGGGTGCCGCGTGCAAGATCCCGGGGGTCCCCAGCGGCGGAACTCCCGCGATCATGCATCTTATCCTCTATCCTTTGGATAGGGGATAACATGTCTAAGCACCGGAGAACCCCTTTAACCCCTTAAGGACCAAGGACGTACTGGTACGTCCTTGGTCCTGCTCCCCTAATATAACGCGGGGTTACACGGTAACCCCGCATCATATCACGGCGGGCCCGGCGTCATAGTGACGCCGGGACCCGCCGCTAATCTGCGTTTTTTTTTTCAATTTTGTCGCACAATTATATTTTTTTCCGTTTCACTGTAGATTTTTGGGAAAAATGACTGACGTCATTACAAAGTAGAATTGGTGGCGCAAAAAATAAGCCATCATATGGATTTTTAGGTGCAAAATTGAAAGAGTTATGATTTTTTAAAGGCAAGGAGCAAAAAACGAAAATGCAAAAACGGAAAAAAACCCGGTCCTTAAGGGGTTAAACAACACAACTCCAAGTCAATGACACTTCTGTGAAATCACACTGTCCACTCAGGAAGAACACTGATTAAAAATCAATTTCACATGCTGTTGTGCAAATGGAACAGACAACAGGTGGAAATTATAGGCAATTAGCAAGACACCCCCCAATAAGTGGTTCTGCAGGTGGTGACCACAGACCACTTCTCAGTTCCTATGCTTCCTGGCTGATGTTTTGGTCACTTTTGAATGCTGGTGGTGCTTTCACTCTAGTGGTAGCATGAGATGGATGGCACATCAATGCGAACTGTGGCAAGAAGGTTTGTTGTGTTGGTCAGCGTAGTGTCCAGAGCATGGAGGCACTACCAGGAGACAGGCCAGTACATCAGGAGATGTGGAGGAGGCCGTAGGAGGGCAACAACCCAGCAGCAGGACCACTACCTCTGCCTTTGTGCAAGGAGGAGCACTGCCATAGCCCTGCAAAATGACCTCCAGCAGGCCACAAATGTCCATGTGTCCACTCAAACGGTCAGAAACGGACTCCATGAGGGTGGTATGAGGGCCCGAGATCCACAGATGGGGGTTGTGCTTACAGCCCAACACGGTGCAGGACATTTGGCATTTGCCAGAGAACACCAAGATTGGCAAATTTACTGCCACTGACGCCCTGTGCTCTTCACAGATGAAAGCAGGTTCACACTGAGCACATGTGACAGATGTGACAGAGTCTGGAGACGCCGTGGAGAACATTCTGCTGCCTGCAATATCCTCCAGCATGACCGGTTTGGCAGTGGGTCAGTCATGGTGTGGGGTGGCATTTCTTTGGGGGGGGGCACACAGCCCTCCATGTGCTTGCCAGAGGTAGCCTGACTGCCATTAGGTACCGAGATGTGATCCTCAGACCCCTTGTGAGACCATATCTTGGTCAGTTGGCCCTGGGTTCCTCCTAATGCAGGACAATGCTAGACCTCATGTGGCTGGAGTGTGTCAGCAGTTCCTACAAGAGGAAGGCATTGATGCTATGGACTGGCCGCCCGTTCCCCAGACCTGAATCCGATTGAACACATCTGGGACATTATGTCTCGCTCCATCCACCAAAAGGCCAGTATATCAGGGAGACGTGGAGGAGGCCGTACGTGGGCAACAACCCAGCAGCAGGACCACTACCTCCACCGTTGTGCAAGAAGGAGCAGGAGGAGCACTGCCAGAGCCCTGCAAAATCACCTCCAGCAGGCCACAAATGTGCATGTGCCCACTCAAACGGTCAGAAACAGACTCCATGAGGGTGGTATGAGGGCCCGACGTCCACAGGTGGGGGTTGTGCTTACAGCTCAACACCGTGCAGGATATTTGGCATTTGCCAGAGAACACCAAGATTGTCCAAGAGTTGGATGCTTTAGTCAAGGTCCGGGAGGATATCCCTCAGAAGACCATCCGTGTGACTCCATATCCAGACCTCCATGGGTTGATACATTTGATTTCCATTGATAATTTTTGTGTGATTTTGTTGTCAGCGCATTCAACTATGAAAAGACGAAAGTATTTCATACAATTAGTTCATTAATTCAGATCTAGGATGTGTTATTAGTGTTCCCTTTTATTTTTTTGAACAGTGTTGTTCCTCATGTAATTATCAAACACTTTGCTATTTACTTGCTTGCTGTTAACATTCTCAACCTTTTATATGTTTTTAATGTGATTGAGAAAACAACTACTAGGTGGCTCTGCTCTGTTCCCTGCAAAAGTGAAACAGTTAGTTTGGTCTCCTCCCAGCCTGGCAGGAGACCTAACTCAGGAAGTGCGTGTTGGGCATGGCGAGGCACAGCTCTTGCGTCGCACCTGCTGGAAAACACCCACTTTCTCCTGCCGGGAGCTCACACAATGTGAGCAAGGGGAAAGGTATGATATACACAGCCTTTTAAAGCTCATAAAATATTTTTTAAGGGCAGGAAGGGTGTTGGGGTAGTTAGGGAATATAAAATGAATTAGTTTAGAAAATATGGTTTGATGACAGGTTCTCTTTAACTATGTGAGTTCTATATCTTTAGATAGAAGTGCATACAGATAGAATTTTACCACTAATACTTATACTTAAAATTAGTATGACCATGTTCACCGAAAATTGTACTGAAAAATTTTCCTTTGGGGGTTGGTCTTCTGAGATTCTAAGGTGTCACATCTATACAGAACATGTGCACATCCACATTTACTTCTTTCGTAAAATACTGATGTGTATTTCCTCTTTCCTCAACATATCCTGAGAAAAGTGCTGTGAGATGACCAGCTATAAAAAAAATTATTTTTTTGGACTCTGTCGAGAGGTCTTTAGGCTATGTGCTAATATGTAACAACCCAGTGGCTGTGATGTGAACTAAAGCCTGTCAAGGGTTAAAGGGGTTCTCCACCATAAGGTGATTTTAGTACGTAGATGCCAGACAGTAATGGACATTCTTAGGAAGGATCTGCGCTTGTCTTGGGGCTAAATGGCTATGTTGTTAGATTACCATAACACTGGTAGCTTTTTGTGAACTGGTATTTCCTGTTTGAGTTTTCTTCTTTTGCCTACAAATCCCATAATTCCATTTTCCTCCCTCCCACGCATCAGCCACCCCACCCATTGAAATATAAATGAGCTGCATCCATTCAATAGACCTGTGGTCTACAGGCTCCCTGACATCAGCTGACAAGTGAGTCATGTCTCGGCCGCATTACAACCAGGGAAAAATCTGAGACAACAGTCATTTTGTATGCTGGTAAAAATAAATATTGGGGTGAAAATCACACTATATTATAAACTATACTAACTTTACAGCCCTTGTAGCATAGTCAAATGAAAACAATTCCTGGAATACCCCTTTTAAGTTAGCATTTTGTGAGAAACTAGATTTCTTAAAGGGGTAAAGACCTATTCACAAGATAGGGGCTAAGCATTGGATCATCAGGAGTCTGACCACTGGGATAAAGGATGTATGTACCATAGTGGCAGACCATACAGTTTCTAAGGGACCCTTGGATAAAGGGGGCCCCATCCTGGTTGGTTTCATTTCTTTTTCTGCAGAACCCAATGAATTGGATTGTCAACAAATTTATGGGGGGTTATTGATCTAAGGGTTAAGGAAAAGAAGAGAAAATATACACCAGGCCCTTCTGTTCTGGGGGCAACATAAGACACCATTATAGGAGGACCATATCTGTATTTGCCATGGATCCCCTTTCTATGTACACTGACCAAGACTTCCACAGATAACAAGAATTGGGGTCCTTGTTCCCCATGTGAATAAAGCAGCAGTTGAGGAAGGCAATATGCCGATATGCATCCTTTATATAACTTTTCCTGCTATAGATCAATAAACCTGCCTGATTTAGCATCATCGGTGAGTGCTGGGTATCTATTCTACAGTGGGGCAAAAAAGTATTTAGTCAGCCACCAATTGTGCAAGTTCTCCCACTTAAAAGGATGAGAGGTCTGTAATTTTCCTCATAGATATACCTCAACTATGAGAGACAGAATGAGAAAAAAAATCAATAAAGTCTCACTGCCTGATTTTTAAAGAATCTATTTGGAAATTATGGTGGAAAATAAGTATTTGGTCAATAACAAAAGTTCATCTCAATACTTTGTTATACACCTTTGTTGGCAATGACAGAGGTCAAACGTTTTCTGTAAGTCTTCACAAGGTTTTCACACACTGTTGCTGGTATTTTGGCTCATTCCTCCATGCAGATCTCCTCTAGAGCAGTGGTGTTTTGGGGCTGTCGCTGGGCAACACAGACTTTCAACTCCCTCCAAAGGTTTTCTATGGGGTTGAGATCTGGAGACTGGCTAGGCCACTCCAGGATCTTTAAATTCTTCTTATGAAGCCACTCCTTCGTTGCCCGGTCGGTGTGTTTGGGATAATTGTCATGCTGAAAGACCCAGCCACATTTCATCTTCAATGTCCTTGCAGATGGAAGGAGGTTTTCACTCAAAATTTCACGATACATGGCCCCATTCATTTTTTCCTTTACATGGATCAGTCGTCCTTTTGCAGAAAAACAGCACCAAAGCATGATGTTTCCACCTCCATGCTTCACAGTAGGTATGGTGTTGTTTGGATGCAACTCAGCATCCTTTCTCCTCCAAACATGATGAGTTGGGTTTTTACCAAAAAGTTCTACTTTGGTTTCATCTGACCATATGACATTCTCTCAATCCTCTTCTGGATCATCCAAATGCTCTCTAGCAAACTTCAGACGGCCCAGACATGTACTTGCTTAAGCAAAGGGAAATGTCTGGCACTGCTTGAGTTGAGTCCCTGGTGGCGTAGTGTGTTACTGATGGTAGCCTTTGTTACTTTGGTCCCAGCTCTCTGCAGGTCATTCACTAGCTCCCCCCGTGTGGTTCTGGGATTTTTGCTCACCGTTCTTGTGATCATTTTGATACCACGGGGTGAGATCATGCGTAGAGCTCCAGATCGAGGGAGATTATCGGTGTACTTGAATGCCTTCCATTTTCTAATAATTGCTCCACTGTTGATTTCTTCCCACCAAGCTGCTTGCCTATTATAGATTTAGTCTTCCCAGCCTGGTGCAGGTCTACAATTTTGTTTCTGGTGTCCTTTGACAGCTCTTTGGTCTTGGCCATAGTGGAGTTTGGAGTGTAACTGTTTGAGGTTGTTGACAGGTGTCTTTTATACTGATAACAAGTTCAAACAGGCACCATTAATACAAGTAACTAGGGGAGGACAGAGGAGACTCTTAAAGAAGAAGTTACAGGTCTGTGAGAGCCAGAAATCTTGCTTGTTTGTAGGTGACCAAATACTTATTTTACCGGGGAATTTACCAATTAATTCAATACAAAATCCTAAAATGTGATTTCCTGTATTCTTTCCCCCCATTCTATCTCTCATAGTTAAAGTTTACCTCATCTTTTAAAGTGCATGAACTTGCACAATTGGTGGCTGACTAAATACTTTATTGCCCCACTGTATATACTGGTCTATATATACAGTCTACAGGGAGCACCACAATTTGAATGAATTCAGGAGTTTTAAACAGTAATAGTCATGCCGGCACTTCCATGTGTCGCTGTGGTGCACACGGTGTGCACCACAGCGACACATGGAAGTGCCGGCCTGACTACTACTGTTTAAAACTCCTGAACTCATTCAAATTGTGGTGCTCCCTGTTGACTGTCTCTACACTATGCACCTTCTTAGTAACAGTAGACTTCCTACTTGCAGTAGTCTAGATCATATTGAAAAAAATTGAAACAGTAGTAGACTTTTTTCTGAATGGCTGAATAAAATAATATTGGTTAAAAAATATTCTTTAAACTTATATTATGTCTCACATATGTTGGCAACAGCCTCTCTGGGGATGGATTTTTTCCGATTATATGGAAAACGACTGAATGTATGTAAGAGTAATATGTTTTAGCAAACTTTGTTATATTAATAACAATAGGAATAGAAAACATGAAAACTAAGATGCAAATCACTGTCAGTAAATTTCTCCATGTAATTCCAGGCCCTGATATCATAAAGAACGATGGCGTCTATTCAAAATACTTCATACAGTTCTCAGCCAATGGAAGATACAGCTTAAAAGTTCGAGTTGAAAACAATATAAAGGGTAAAAGTCGCTTGGCCCTCCCCAAGAACCGTGCGCTCTATGTCCCAGGATTTATTGTAAATGGTAAGAAACATTTAAGGCAATTTATTTCAAAATCATTTTGCACCAATTCAAATATTTTTAAAGGGGTATTAGTGTGTGGACAAAATATTTACATATTGATGGGCTGTAAAAAAAATAAAAATGGGAAAAAAAAGCTATAATAACGTGGTTCTATTGCAGCTCCAGAACCTGCCCACTCCCCTGCCAATTACTAGCTGGGAAGGGACACAAGGCATCTGTGCATTGAGGGCAAAAAGGTCACTTTTATACACTTTCTAGGTAGCCAATCCTGGTTCTATTCTCCAGCTTGTAAAAAGCAATTGTGTCTTCTCTTTCCAAACTTATTGCTTCCCCCAAAAATTTATAATTTTTGGACCACTTGGAAAACGCCTTTGCTTCTTCCTATACAACGGAAAATCCGTTGAATCTTCCGATATGTCTATATGCATATAAACACCGGCAGATGTCTGCCACCAAAAAGGTATTATTTGTCACCTTTTTAAAAAACATAAAAAATCAGCTAGTTCTGTGTATTTTTAAAGCAGTACTCCACTGGAAAACATTTTATTACTAAATCAACTGGTGCCAGAAAGTTAAACAGATTTGTAAATTACTTCTATTAAAAATCTTAATCTTCCCAGTACTTATCAGCTGCTGTATGTTCCACAGGAAGTTCTTTTCTTTTTAAATTTTCTTTCTGTCTGACCACAGTGCTCTCTGCTGACACGTCTGTCCATTTTAGGAACTGTCCAGAGCAGGAGAGGTTCCTAAAATGAGATTCCTAAAATGGACAGAGGTGTCAGCATAGGGCACTGTGGTCAGACAGAAAGGAAATTCAAAAAGAAATGAACTTCCTCTGGAACATACAGCAGCTGATACATACTAGAAGTATTAAGATTTTTAAAGAGAAGTGATTTACAAATCGGTTTAACTTTCTGGCAACAGTTGATTGATACAAAAATGTTTTTCACCGGAGTACCCCTTTAACCCCTTAAGGACTCAGCCGATTTTGGCCTTAAGGACTCAGACAATTTAATTTTTACGTTTTCATTTTTTCCTCCTCGCCTTCTAAAAATCATAACTCTTTCATATTTTCATCCACAGACTAGTATGAGGGCTTGTTTTTTGCGCGACCAGTTGTCCTTTGTAATGACATAACTCATTATATCATAAAATGTATGGCGCAACCAAAAAACACTATTTTTGTGGGGAAATTAAAAAGAAAAATGCAATTTTGCTAATTTTGGAAGGTTTCGTTTTCACGCCGTACACTTTATGGTAAAAATGATGTGTGTTCTTTATTCTGAGGGTCAATACAATTAAAATGATACCCATTATTACATACTTTTATATTATTGTTGCGCTTAAAAAAAATCACAAAGTTTTTAACCAAATTAGTATGTTTATAATCCCTTTATTTTGATGACCTATAACTTTTTTATTTTTCCGTATAAGCGGCGGTATGGGGGATAATTTTTTGCGCCATGATCTGTACTTTTTTTTGATACCACATTTGCATATAAAAAACTTAATACATTTTTTATAATTTTTTTTAAAATAAAATGTATTAAAAAAGTAGGAATTTTGGACTTTATTTTTTTTTTCGTTCACGCCGTTAACCGTACGGGATCATTAACATTTTATTTTAATAGTTCGGACATTTACGCATGCGGTGATATCAAATATGTCTATAAAAAAAATTTTTTACGCTTTTTGGGGGTAAAATAGGAAAAAACGGACGTTTTACTTTTTTATTGGGGGAGGGGATTTTTCACTTTTTTACATTTTTTTTTACACTTGAATAGTCCCCATAGGGGACTATTCATAGCAATACCATGATTGCTAATACTGATCTGTTCTATGTATAGGACATAGAACAGATCAGTGTTTTCGGTCATCTTCTGCTCTGGTCTGCTCGATCACAGACCAGAGCAGGAGACGCCGGGAGCCGGACGGAGGAAGGAGAGGGGACCTCCGTGCGGCGTTATGAATGATCGGATCCCCGCAGCAGCGCTGCGGGCGATCCGATCATTCATTCAAATCGCGCACTGCCGCAGATGCCGGGATCTGTATTGATCCCGGCACCTGAGGGGTTAATGGCGGACGCCCGCGAGATCGCGGGCGTCATCCATTGCCGGCGGGTCCCTGGCTGCGATCAGCAGCCGGGATCAGCCGCGCATGACACGGCATCGCTCCGATGCCCGCGGTTATGCTTAGGACGTAAATGTACGTCCTGGTGCGTTAAGTACCACCGCACCAGGACGTACATTTACGTCCTGCGTCCTTAAGGGGTTAAAGAAGGTGGTAATTACCACTGGATATCATCCGTTACCCAAACCTATACATGTTACTGTAACTTTAAAATTAACTTTGCCTTAAAAACAGCTCTGAGGGGACCTAAAAAGTGTTATACAGAGATTTTAGGACTCAGACTTTGTTATACCAATTCTTAAAGTGGACCAATATATGGAGGGTTGCTTCCAACAATGTTAATTCCTATAGACCCCCTCAGGGGGGGTCCAAAAATACCCTTTATTTTCCCATATATCTGAATAGATTTTGACCCACAAGCTTTAATAAATCAATTAAATGTGCTCAAAATGATCATTAGAACTTTAAAAACACACAGCTATTGCCATTTACATATATGCCTGTTTTATGCATCAAGGTATTAAGGACAACTGTCTCTTTTGGATCAGATCACTTTCATAAGTATTTCGGTGTGCCTGCAGATACACACTCTAACAATTGGCAATGCTGTGCTGTTAAAATCTCCTTACTCAGCCCCCCTCAACATGTTTCGCTGCCTCAGCAGCTTAGTCAAGAGGTACCATTTTGAGCACATTTAATTGATTTATTAAAGTTTGTGGGTCACAATCTATTCAGATATATTGGAAAATAAAGGGTATTTTTGGACCCCCCTGAGGGGGTCTATAGGAATAAACAGACTTTGTTATACACACATTTTTTTGTTATTGGTGAAGTACAAGTTCAGACAGAACTAGTTAACTCCGAACCAAAATTTTTGGCAAACTGGTTGAACCAGATTTTTTAAAAAGTTTGCTCATCTCTAGTGCCCAGTAACCAACCAGTAATCGATATCCCACCATTTATAAAATACTCCTGATTTGAAATCTAAAGACTCGCCCAAAGGGTCAGGTGCCAATGAGCCCTCCCTGAAACTTGGATATCGTTGGCTTCTCTCAGCTTCCTTTGGACCCAAAAGTATGATAAAAGCCAAGGGGGTATGACACACTGACCATTTATTGGAGCCATTGATGGGATTCCCATATGTGGACACCACTGATAAGAGCTTCTGAAAAGTTACTGTCAACTTTCACTATAATTTTACCATACTGCACTTACCCAGCATGATCCATAAACACTAAGCACCATTCAACATTACGGTGTCCATTTTAGGACAGCATCATCCGTAAGCCATACCTCGCTCATCCTTCAGACAAAACGGCATCCCGCCTCCTCCCTCAGCCAAATCGCTGTCAGTTTTCAGCCGTACCTCCCTCATCCTTCAGCCAAAACTGCGTCCCGCCTCCTCCCTCCTCCGAAACTGTGTCCCGCCTCCTCCCGCCTCTGCCAGGCGTCAGGCAAAACCTTTGTCAACCTAAACTCTCTCATGCCTCAGATGAAAATGAAAGTGCTGAGTCAGCAGAGCAGAGCTTTGGCAGACCTGATTGGCTGCCAGCACAGATACTGTGATTGGTTGATGTGTGCAGTCCCGCTCCACTGTTTAGACAAACTTCTTTACAAACCCTAATCCTCTCATGTACCCAGCTTTTTCCGATTCCTGCAAAACAAACCTACACTCTCAGCTTTTCCCCTATTCCTGCAAAACCTACAGTTATGTACTCAGCTTTTCCTGATTCCTGCTAAACCTACAGTTATGTACTCAGCTTTTCCCGATTCCTGAAAAACCTACAGTTATGTACTCAGCTTTTAACAATCCCTGATAAACCTACAGCTGACTACATAACTGTAGGTTTTGCAGGAATAGGGGAAAAGCTGAGAGGGTAGGGTTGTTTTGCAGGAATCGGGAAAAGCTGAGTACATGAGAGGATTAGGGTTTGTACAGAAGTGTGTCTAAACAGTGGAGCGGGACTGCACACACCTACGCTCCCATCAACCAATCACAGTGTCCGTGATGGCAGCCAATCACACACTGTCTGTGCTAGCAGGTCTGCCAAAGCTCTGCTGACTCAGCACTTTCATTTTCATCTGAGATATGACAGACTTAAGGATGACAAAGGTTTTGCCTGACGCCTGACAGAGGAGGCGGGACGCCGTTTTGGCTGAAGGATGAGCGAGGTACAGCTTGGCAGCTGATGCTGTCCTAAAATGGACACCGTACAACATAACACAGTGACTTGTAACTCCAGAGAATGTGTTAGAATTACAGATATGCAACCACAGAGTCATTGTGGCACTTTATAAATCAGGAATAATCCAATTCTCTTTCTGGAAATCTCTTCATAGGTACTATAGTCATGAACCCTCCACGCCCTGAAATTTCCGATGACGACCTTAATGTTGGAGAATTCAGCAGGACAGCCTCCGGAGGTTCTTTTCTGGTATCTAATGTGCCATCAGGTCCTCAACCAGATATCTATAAACCTGATAAAATAAATGATTTGGAGGCAACCATTGTAGATGATACAATTGTGTTGTCTTGGACAGCGACTGGTGATGATCTGGACCAAGGAAATGGTAAATAATATATAACATTGATATATATATATATATATATATATATATATATATATATATTTATTTATAATTCTCAAGTTTAATAAATATTTGCTTTGTATATTCTGTGGATCGATAGATAGATGGATAGATAGATATGAGAGAGATAAATAGATAGATATGAGATAGACGAATAAATAGACAGATAGATAGATACTGTAGATAAATGGATGGACACAAAAAAGGTTGAATGGACAGATAAAGTACATTGATAGATAAATGAATAGACACAACAGGAGTCATCCCATAAGATTGAAAATTAGAAAATGTTGTGCCCATTCACAAAAAAGTAGTAGGGTGAATCTGGCAACTATAGACCAGTAAGCCTGACATCAATAGTGGGGAAATTAATGGAAACCCTACTAAAGGATAGGATTGAGGAACATCTAAAATCCCATGTATTGCAAGTTGAAAAACAACATGGGTTTACTTCAGGGAGATCATGTCAAATACAACTTATTGATTTTTTGATTGGATGACTTAAATAATAGATGGCGGAGGGGCAGTAGAGATCGCATATCTAGATTTTAGTAAGGGTTCTGACACTGTCCCACATAGAAGACTTATCAATAAACTACAGTCATTGATCTTGAACTCCATATTGTTGAGTGGATTAGGTAGTGGCTGAGTGACAGACAATAGAGGGTTGTAGTCAATGGAGTATATAGTCAAGGGAGTGAGTCAACACTGTAATAATATGTATTTCACTGCTTTTTTCTCCAGTCACAAGCTACGACTTAAGGATGAACCTCAACCCCAGTGACCTCAGAACCAACTTTAATGGATCCACATCGATCAACATTTCTTCTCTGAATCCCCTCCCGTCCGGATCCAGAGAAACATTCTCATTTGTGCCAGAAAATATTGTTATCAAGAACGGCACTATTCTTTACTTCGCTTTAGTTGCTACTGATAAAGCCGCTCAACGTTCTGAAGTGTCAAACATTGCTCAGGCCGCTCTGGTCATCCCACCAACACCGGCTCCAACAACGATAACCACCACGACAGAATCATCTACAACAGTTACTAGACCCAGAACTGACCCCCCTGCTGGTGACAACTCTGATAAACTGAATATAACAGAAATTACACTGATCGTATGTGGAGCCGTAGTTCTCATCTGTATTATTATAAGTATCACCATCTGTATTGTACATGTACACTGTACAAAGAAGAACAGTAATCCACAAGTGAGGGTGTGAAAGGGAAAATTATGCACATGTGTATATATTAAAACATTGATTTTAAATACATAGAGTATCTATGACAGTATCATAAAATTAGGAGAAATAATTTATTTTAAGAGTCTCAAATGTGTAAAAAAAATGAATTCAAAATACACCTTTTTATTAGACGGGTTTCAGTTCTACAAGTTTCAGATGAAAAGAAAAGTCGAGTCTAAGGCCCGATCCATCCGTCAGAAAGTCGTGTCAATCTCACAAATATTTTTAATGGCCAAACATTACTTAGCAGCCTCTTCATCAAATGTGCTGGCGTATGATAATTTTTGTTTCATTTTACAAATAAAATAATAAAATAAAAAAACTAAGAATAAAATCGAAATCTGTGGCTCTCCAAGTTGTGACCCCTTATAACATTTTTATCTTTTATCGGTATCATGTTTGTAAAATTTTGACTTTTTAATCACTTTTTTATTCAATATTTGTTCCTGGGATGTGATGTGACTAAAAATAAGCAATTTTGGCAATTGGGAATGTTGTTTTGCATGGAAACAGATATACAGACCGTGTACGATCAGGAATGTGATCATTTAATAGCTCGGACAGTTCTCCATTCAGTGATACCAAATATCTTACCTTTTTTTTTTCACTTTTCTATTTTGAAAATAAGAAAAGAGGAATGATCTGATTTTTTATTGGGGGGGGGGGGGATTTTTCTAATATTTTTATAAACTTTTTTTTATACATTACACTGATCTATTAGCTCAGTACTTTCTTAGTAACAGTAATGGAAGAAGCTGAGGTTGCCCTGACAACTGATTGACACCTCGCAATTACATCAACGGATCACTAGACACCAGGGATGTCCAGCAAAAACTGATTAAATGTCGAAATTGCATGAAAATAAAAAAATGGTCATACTCATCTACCCTGATCCTCAGCGACATCTGTCCCGATAGTCACCTCCCCCCAGTCTGGAGAAAAAGGAAAAGAGGGACATAATCAACACCTTTAACCCCTTAATGACGAAGGACGTAAATGTATGTCCTGGTGATGCGGTACTTAACGCACCAGGACGTACATTTACGTCCTAAGTATAACCGCGGGCATCAGAGCGATGCCCGGATCATGCGCGGCAGGTCCCGGCTGTTGATCACAGCCAGGGATCCACCGGTAATGGCGGACATCCGCGATCCCGCGGATATCCGCCATTAACCGCTCAGATGCCGTGATCAATACCGATCACGGCATCTGCAGCATCGCGATCACTTAATTGGATGATCGGATCGCCCGCAGCGCTGCCGCGGCAATCCGATCATCCTGCACGGCAGCCGGAGGTCCCCTTACCTTCCTCCGCTGTCTTCCGGGAGTCTTCTGCTCTGATCTGCCTTCCCGCAGACCAGAGCAGAAGATGACCGATAACCCTGATCAGTGCTGTGTCCCATACATAGCACTGAACAGGATTAGCAATCAAATGATTGCTTTAAATAGTCCCCTATGGGGACTATTAAAGTGTAAAAATAAAAGTAAAAAAAATAAAGTAAAAAAATGTGAAAAACCCCCTCCCCCAATAAAAACGTAAATTGCCCCATTTTCCCTATTTCACCCCCAAAAAGTGTTGAAAAAATATTTTATATACATATTTGGTATCGCCGCGTGCGTAAATATCTGAACTATTAAAATAAAATGTTCATGATACCATACGGTGAATGGCGTGAACGTAAAAAAAAAATCCAAAATAGATGCTTTTTTATGACATTTTATTCCCAAAAAATTTATATAAAATGTATTAAAAGTTTTATATAAGCAAATATGGTATCAATAAAAAATACAGATCACGCCGCAAAAACTGAGCCCTCATACCACCGCTTATACGGAAAAATGAAAAAGTTATAGGTCTTCAAAATAGGGGGATCTTAAAAGTACTAATTTGGTTAAAAAGTTTGTGATTTTTTTAAGCGCAACAGTAATAGAAAAGTATGTTATCATGGGTATCATTTTAATCGTATTGACCCAAAGAATAAAGAACACATGTCACTTTTACCATAAATTGTACGGCGTGAAAACGAAACCTTCCAAAATTGGCAAAATTACGGTTTTCTTTTTAATTTCCCCACACAAATAGTATTTTTTTGTTTGCGCCATACATTTTATGGTAAAGTGAGTGATGGTATTACAACGGACAACTGGTCGCGCAAAAAACAAGCCCTCATACTAGTCTGAATGGATGAAAATATAAAAGAGTTATGATTTTATGAAGGCGAGGAGGAAAAAATAAAATGTTCTGCGTCCTTAAGGCCAAAATGGGCTGCGTCCTTAAGGGGTTAAATATGTTAAATGGTTAAATAGGGTTCAGAAAGAAAGGATTTTCATAAGAATCTAAAAATAAGGGGGCACAATCTAAGGCAAGATGGGGGGATGATCAGAAGGAATTAAATAAAATATTATGATGGAGCATTAGAAGGAGCATTAGATGTTTGGAGATGTGGTTGGTAAATCTACAGTAACTGACTGTAAACATATATCTACCCTAGATATATCCAAGATATACATACAAAGATAGTAAGGGTGGAGTAGATATACCAGGAGGTCTTCTTCTTCCAATAATATCCTGTATTTCCTTTAGAGTTTGTGTACACAGAGATGTTCTTCCTTAAAGTAATGTTTTTTTTTGTTTTTTTGTAATAAAATTGTATTATTTAAAAGTTACCATCATTCTTGGTGTAATTGGAACACTCTGGTTTTACCTCAACTAGGACAACTTTAGGGCTGAAGCCAAGTTTGGTGCATAATAAACAGATGAGAAATACTATAAATATACTTTTAAAGGGGTACTCCAGCCCTAAGACATCTTATCCCCTATCCCCTATCCTTCCGCCCCAGTGTGACATCACGCCCCGCCCCCTCTATGCAAGTCTATGGGAGGATGCGTGATGTCTCCTCCCATAGACTTGCATAGTGGGGGTGGGGTGTGACGTCACACGGGGGCGGAGTCGTGATGCCACGATACTCCGTCCCCGTGGTCGGCACCAGGCAGTTTGTGAGCTGGCAGTGCGGCATGCAGCTCAAAGAGGTGGGTGCCGAATTCCAGATTGCAGGGGTCCCCAGCGGTGGGACACCCGCGGTCACACATCTTATCCCCTGGATATCCATTGGATAGGGGATAAGATGTTTTAGGGCCCCTTTAATACCTTTTTTTTTTTTTTCTTTGTTGCATTGTTGTTACTCCACAAAAACTCACATTACCTCCGACCTCAGTCCACATTCAAATTGTTAGCATCTACAGACACTAAAAAGTCTTTTATGGACAACTAAAAATGACACAATTAAACTTGAATTTAAGTGTTAGAACTTAAGCAATATAGATAATACCTGTAAGATGCAAAGTAAAGACTTTTGTACACTGGTACCTTTTCACTGAAAAAAACTTAAAGGGGTATTCTGGGGGCCCGATCCTATGTTTGCTTTCGTTACAAGACTGCAAAATGTGGGTTGTCTGAGGACAAATGAGAGCAGAAAAAAATCCCATTTGTATAAATAATAAAGTGTTTGTGAAGACTTACAGACTGTGGGCGCCACTAGGTGCAGGAATTCATAAGACTTCATGTGTGCACAGTCCCGCAGAACATGGTGCTATATAAGCAAGTGGAGATTTATAAAATGGTAATCTGTGCAAAAAAAGACAAAAAATGTAAAATTGTAAATCCTCCCCCCCCCAAAAATAAAGTTTCTAAGTTGTGCCATTTATGTCCACCAGGTGTCAGTGATAGCATACATTTTTTTTTGCTGTGCTTAAAGGGGTACTCCGGTGCTTAGACATCTTATCCCCTATCCAAAGGGGACCCCCGCCGCTGGGGACCCCCGTGATCTTGCACGTGGCTTGCTTTGAGGGGCGGAGCGTGACATCACATGGGGGCGGGGGCATGACGTCACACGCCGCCCGCCCTGTAGTCGCGGGTAATCAGTCCTGGAGCGAACACGCTCCGGGGACTGATTACAAACAGGTGCCACGTGTAAGATCACGGGGGTCCCCAGTGGCGGGACTCCCGCGATCAGGCATCTTATCCCCTATCCTTTGGATAGGGGATAAGATGTCTAAGCACCGGAGAACCCCTTTAAAGGGGTACTCCGCCCCTAGAGATCTTATTCCCTATCCAAAGGATAGGGGATAAGATGTCTTATCATGGGGGTCCTGCTGCTGGGAACCACCGCAATCTCCCTGCACCTAGCGTTCTTTTAGAGCAGTGTTTCCCAACCTTTTATGGCACACCCCAGAAAAAAAATTTGCGGGGGAACACCAAATGAAAACATTTACGCCTCTAAAAAAGCCCATTTAAGTAGTATAAAGCTAATTTAAGCAGTATGCATAACATCTATATCATTAGTAGCATTGCAGCACTTAAAATGAGAAAAAAGCATGGTTACTCTCTCCCAGGCCCATCATCATCAGTATCACAAGCACCATTAACCCACCCAATCATCATCATCATCACCACCACCAGAAAAAAATGGCCCCACCCCACTCGTGATGTCATGGCAACGCCCCCTCTATGCAAGTCTATGGGAGGGGGCGTGACGGCATTGCATAGACTTGCATTGTGGGGGCGTGGCTATGACATCGTGAGCGGGGCGGGGCCGTGACATCACAAGCTTCTGTCCCGCATAGCCAGTCATCCGACATGGAGCGAAGTTCGCTCAGTGCACCGGATGTCTGGGGTGCCATAGCCAAGATTGCTGGGGTACCCAGTGGAGGAACCTCCATGATTAGACATCTTATCCTTTGGATAGGGGATAAGATGTCTAGGGGCGGAGTACCCCTTTAACCCCTTCATGACCCGGGGTTAAATTCTACAAAATTCTACTTTGTAATGACATTAGATATATTACCCAAAAATCTACAGCGAAACGGGAAGAAAAAATCATTGTGCCACAAAATTGAAGAAAAAACACCATTTTGTAACTTTTGGGGGCTTCCGTTTCTACGCAGTACATTTTTCAGTAAAAAATGACACCTTCTCTTTATTCTGTAGGTCCATACGATTAAAATGATACCCTACTTATATAGGTTTGATTTTGTCATACTTCTGAACTACATGCAGAAAAATTTATACGTTAAAATTTGTCATCTTCTGACCCCTATAAGTGACCAAAAATATGCTATTTTAAACTTTGAAATTTTTTTGCACGTACGCCATTGACCGTGCGGTTTATGAAGGATTATTTTTTATAATTTGGTCATTTCTGCACGCGGCGATATCACATATGTTTATTTTTATTTACACTGTTTTTCTTTTTATGGGAAAAGGGGGGTGATTCAAACTTTTATTAGGGAAGGGGTTAAATTATCTTTATTCTCTTTTTTTTCCCACTTTTTTTTGCAATGTTATAGCTCCCATAGGGGGACAATAACACTGCACACACTGATCATTGTTATCCCCTAGGGACCTATAACACTGCACACACTGATCTTTTACATTGATCAATGGTTTCTCATAGGAAACCATTGATCAATGATTCTGCCGCTTGACTGCTCATGCCTGGATCTCAGGCACTGAGCAGTCATTCAGCGATTGGACAGCATTAAGGAAGGTAGGGGACCCTCCTGCTGTGTTTCAGCTGTTCGGGATGCCACGATTTCATCACGGCGATCCCGAACAGCTCCCTGAGCTAACCGGCATTAGATTACTTTCACTTTAGACGCAGCATTCAATCGGCTGATCGTGGTGCCGCGCACTATTAGCCACGGGTCCCAGCCATTGCTAAGTGCCGGGCCCGACCCGCTATGACGCAGGGCCACGCCATGGCCTCGCGTTATAGAATGGGAGCCGACCCATGAAGTACATGTATGTCATGATTCCGGAAAGGGTGAAAGCTTAAATCGTTCCTGTCATTTGCAAAAAAATTATATGATGTTAAAAATAACATTTTCTTTATATTTGTATTTAGAGATGAGTAAACTTTTCAAAGGTTCAGTTCGCCGGGCTCGTTGAACTTTCGTAAAATGAAATAAGCCTCAAAACAGATGCATATCATTGCGTACGAATTCTAAAGCCCTGTATAACGCTGCTTGGAATATTTTCCAGTAGTTTTAAAGGGGTTTTAAGGCTCAGTTATGGTGACATGCGGTAACCCACGGTAACTAAAAGTTTGTTTAAAAATGTTGTGCTAGCAGATTTTTTATGCTTTTTAACACTAAAATAAAGCAGCATAAAGTATCCCTGGTTGTTGGTAGATGCATGATGGGATTCAAATGCACAGGGAGGTATCAGAAGTTGCAATGTCTTTTTTCAAGCGCTCTAAAAATTATCCCTTTTGGGAGTTGAACAGGATTGGTGACGGTGTCTCAAAATTGTGAAAAACCTGAAGAAATCGCTTTTGTAAATTTTTAAAATGTGAAAAAATGATAATTCTTTTTTTGGGATAACATGGCAGGTTGTCTATGTGTAGGCCTGGCTTGTGGTAGCAGTAAATCCGACGATTCGGGTCCAGATGGCATACCAGATTTGTAAAACTTAGTCATGATCATGTACTCAAACGTGAAGAGGGAGTGGAGGCAGAGGGAGTGAAGTTTTGGCTCAGTGGTGAGTGGAGAGTGGACCCCCACTCGGCAGATGTTTGCTGCTGAAAAGCCGTGGCAGACAGCGGACAGAAGGTAGTGGTGAACTAGTGTCAGCTGGCTGTGTAGCTATACCTATAAAAATCTAAATTAGCCTCCCTCTCGGGAGGAAAAAAAATTCCCATTCTGGCTTTACTGTATGCCAAGGGTCTTAGAGTGTGGCTATCTTGTACTCACCTCTTTCCTTAGCACAATACACCTGTCAGAGTCAACAGGCTTTGGTGAACTAGTGATACTTCTAGCTAGGCCTTGTGATTCCTTTCCATGTGCTGATGTACAGCCGTAATTCGTAAGCTTGGATTCTTGCTATGTCTTACTTTCATTCTGCAGAGACGGCAGAATCAACAGGCCTGCTGACATCATCATCAAACTCCCTCTCATCATCCCTATCACTATCAGTATGATTTTCTGATGTCTGATCATGGGCTCCTTGCTCCCCCTTAGCATATCCACCATGATGCCTTACAGTATCCCCACCACGCCTACAGCCACCAGTCCTACTAGTGCTATGCTCGGCCTATGCTTCCATCTCCACCACTTCAGAAACGCACTCCAAAGGCTGACCGTGACACAACTCCTCCTCATGGCTAATGCCATCCTTCTGCTTAGAAATAGGGGGAAACAAGTTTAGGTTTAAGAAGTATCAATATTTATTTTGACACATTAAAAAAATGAAACGTAAAATGGATGACGGTGCAAGACACCTTTCGGAAGAAACTTCTCCCTTTTTAAATTGCATGTGGAGCTGTCTGGTATAACAGCTCACTTGTGGGATTTAAATACAGTTGTATCTGGCTCCAAAATGTAGGGTCAGAGGTCACAGATGTTACTTAACTAATGTGTACATCAGAAGATAAAATAGCACTTTTAGTGAGTAATTAGTAAAACATATGATCGATCAGTAAAAATACAGTACACAACACAGGGTATTAAAAACAACATAAATATTCCAGACGGAAATTGTATGTATATATGTTTCGACTTGCTCCAGAATATCGGAGTGAGGATTGGACGTTCCGTAATGAGGATGAGGCTTGAATGGTACATCGTGTATTTTGAAGCGCCTGTCAGTTCATTCATCCTAAAAGAGCGACCAATGAGAATTAAATAGTAGTGACGTCATGCATTCAAATGGATGGGGAAGTTTTCTTGTTTCTAGGCGACCAATCAGATGATGGTTAAAATCGCACTGGGAATTCAAAAAACTTGTCACTTTGTCCTGGCCAGTTGGATTTGCTGGCTACATCCGCTACCTAGCGCATATGATTGGTTGGCGTAACATCCACTGATTGGTCAGTGTGCGGAGCTGGAAGTTTCAGCCAATCGGATTAGTGCCTACATGACAAGTGTATGACGTAGGAGTTTTGAAAAAGTTTTCAGCTTGGTAAATGAAAGAACAAGTATATAAAACCTGTTTTAGTCCTATATGTAGTTGTAAAGTATTTTTACTGGAGTATTTTCATTAATAAAATGGTATTGCGTATGTGCATAGAAAACAAAGGGCTTGAAACTGAACTGAAATTACACTAGATTCTGTCAAAATAGTTAACCTGTCTAAAAGATACCTGAATCCAACCAAATTAAGTGTCCTAGCCAAAGGACTATCATTCTGCCTTTCCAATGGTTCCAAGGACTTCAACCTGTTCCTTGACCTCAATGCCTTTGTTCGCAAATTAACATTAAAGAGATATTTCAACCTTCCGAAAGTCTCACAGAACAAAGAATCTGATGGACCCAAAAAAGCCGAATACTCAACCTTGCTAGAACCACCACCACTAGATACTGGTCTAAAACCCAGATCGATCTTCTATCCCACACAACATCGGGGAAATGTTTATGGCAGGAGTCTCAAAAGATTTTGAGACACTAACCACTGACAAAAAGAAGACCGTAACCTCTAAACAAACTAAAGCTATGAAAGCCCTAGCGGATGATAAAAGCATTATAATAAAATCAGCGGATAAGGGAGGAGGGATAGTAATTTTGGACTGTGACCAATACATGACTGAGTCTCTTCGTTTACTATCTGACAAATCCTTCTATTTGATCTTGGAGAAAAACCCAGCCTCATCTTTTGAAAAAGAACTTAACAACCTCTTAGCTTGAGGTCTTGCCGAAGGAGTTTTGAATAAACAGGAACACAACTACATCAAAATCTCTGAACCAGACATAACTCTCTTTTACTACCTTCCAAAAGTTCATAAGCATCCATCAAAACCCCCAGGTCGCCCCACATTTCAGGAATAAATTCCTTAACCTCCAACTGATTACAATACATCGATTTTCCTCTCCAAAAATATGTCAATAAGTTACCATCATATATCGGTGATACCAGTGATTTCATATCCTCTACATCTGACCTTGAATGGCGAGATCACTATTCTTTTTTAACTATGGATATTTCATCCCTCTATACATTATTCAACACGATTTAGTCATCACAGCAGTATCACAGTATCACATTATCTACATTCCGACCAGCAAATGCCTGAACCACAACAACAATTTCTTCTGGATGCAATTAAATTAATTAATCTTTTTTCAATTTAACGGCAAGATCTATCGGCAGCACTTTGGGACGGCGATGGGAACGCGGTTCACACCAAGTTTTGCTAACTTATTCATGGGCGCATTTGAATAACAACTGGTGTATGGCAATCCCCCATTCCACCACCGCATTTCGCACCGGAGATATATAGAAGATATATTCATTGTTTAGGACAGTGACATAAGTGATTTTAATAATGTCGAATCCTCCCTTAACAACAACACCTGGAATGTACATTTCACCCACAATCATTATAAAAATCACACGGAATTCCTGATAGAATCGCATGACACAGACATGAAAATCAAAACAAAAACAGTCGATGGGAATAGTTATTTAGATTACTCTAGCTGCCATTTTGACAAATGGATTGATAATGTCCCATATGGACAGTACAAGTGGATACGCCACAATTGTATGTCAACAAAAGACTTTCAAGATCAGAGTAAAATACTGGATGAGAGATTCACGGCAAAGGGCTACCCCAAATCACTTATCAGAAACAGTAAACTGAAAGCCAGTCATCTGGACCAAAAAACTTGCCTACAACCTAAAGTAAAGAACCAAGAAGAATCTGGATCAGAAAATAAGCTATACTCCTACAATTTCCATATAATCCACAGATCATAAAGGGGTCAAACAAATATTACAGGAACAGTGGAATATTCTCCAGATGGACCCTTTCCTGAAAGATGAATTACCATCACGACCTCAAATCACCTTCAGAAAAAAATTATCTCTAAAGAGAATTATTGCTCCTAGTAAGCTCATAACATCTAAAAAAAAACAAAAAAAAAATCACCACGACAAAATCAAACCTATATAAGTAGGGGATCATTTTAATTGTACATACCTGCATAATGAAGATAAAGTGTAATTTTTCCTGAAAAATGTACTGTGTAGAAACAGAAGCCCCAACAATTTACAAAATAGTGTTTTTTCTTCAATTTTGTCGCACAATGATTTTTTTCCCATTTCACCATAGATTTTTGGGTAAAATCACTGATATCATTACAAAGTAAAATAAGCCATCATATGGATTTTTAGGTGCAAAATTTAAAGAGTTATGATTGTTTAAAGGTAAGGCGCAAAAAACAAAAGTGCAAAAACGGAAAAAACCCAGGTCCTTAAGGTGTTAAACAAACATCGCTTTAATGTAAAAACAGGATACCAACTACACAATGTATCGCAACATCCTTCCCTTCTGCACAACTGCAGTTTCTCACAGTTTCTGTAACACCTATAGAACAGATTCCCACCACCTGCAGTCATCAGTACACACAACTTTGCAGAAGGGAAAGTAACTGGATTTTTTAATTTAAAACTTTGGTTCCCCAAGGGTTAATGAATGCATTGAGAACACTCTGTAACCCCTACCACTGTATATGTTGTGCCATTCTGTTACCACCTAGGCACAGGTTCAAAATTCCAATGGTCCTCAATTTCCAGTAGGCATTTATCTGATTGGCTGAAGACAAATGCACTGGCCAGTCAGTAAATTCTATTCCAAATACCTTTGATTGGCTGAAGAACGGACCAAGTCTACCCAGTTCTCTGGCCAGTTTCAAGCCCTTTGTTTTCCACGCACATACGCAATACCATTTTATTAATGAAAATACTCCAGTAAAAATACTTTACAACTATATATAGGACTGAAACAGGTTTTATGTACTTGTTCTCTCATTTACCAGGCTGAAAACTTTTTCAAAATTCCTACATAATACACTTGTCACTTAGGCACCGTTTTTTTTATTTCACAGCACGATTTTAACCATCATCTGATAAAACAAATGTTGATTGGCTGTACATCTGTCTCGGGCAGACCCGATTGGTCACCTAAAAACCACATGATTATATAAACAAGAAAACTTCCCCATCCATTTGAATACATGACGTCATTACTTTTCAATTCTCATTGGCCGCTCTTTTTGGATGAATGAACTGGCGGGCGCTTCAAAATACACGATGTACCATCCAAGCCTCAAGCTCATTACGGAACGTCCAATCCTCACTCCGATATACTGGTCAAGCAAACAACAAGCCTCATATGGGTTTGTTGGTAGAAATATAAAATAGTTCTGGCTCTTAGATGGCAAGGAGGAAAAGGGGGCAAAAATAAAGGGGTCGTCACATCCAGCGCTCTGGCCAGTCACGCTGGCCATGAGCACTCCCCTTCTCTCGCCCGCATGCGAACCCCAGTCCATCACTCACCTCTGTTCTCTTCTCTCCAGCCTCCCTCAGCACCAGCGCGCGTGCCCCCGACTCTTATGGCGTGCACGCGCCGCAGCTCTCAGATTTAACCCCTTAATGACCCGAGTTTTTCTGGGGGGCTTTCGTTTCTACACAGTACATTTTTCGGTAAAAATTACACCTTCTCTTTATTCTGTAGGTCCATATGATTAAAATGATCACCTACTTATATAGGTTTGATTTTGTGGTACTTCTGTAAAAAATCATAACTACATGCAGGAAAATTTATACATTTAAAATTGTCATCTTCTGACCCCTATAACTTTTTTATTTTTCTGCGTATGGGGCGGTATGAGGGCTCATTTTTTTTGCGCCGTGATCTGAAGGTTTCAGAGGTACTATTTTTGTATTGATCGCTTTTTATTCATTTTTTCATGGTATAAAAGTGACCAAATATGTGCCATTGACCATGCGGTTTAATTAAGGATATATTTTTATAATTCGGACATTTCCGCATGCAGCAATACCACATATGTTTATTTTTATTTTTATTTACACTGTTTTTGTTTTTTAAATGGGAAAAGGGGGGTGATTCAAATTTTTATTAGGGAAAGGGTTAAATGATCTTTATTCACTTTTTTCACTTTTTTTTTTGCAATGTTATAGCTCCCATAGGGACCTATAACACTGCACACACTGATCTTTTACATTCATTAGTGGTTTCTCATAGGAAACCATTGATCGATGATTCTGCCGCTTGGCTGCTCATGCCTGGATCTCAGGCACTGAGCAGTCATTCGGTGATCGGACACCAAGAGGCAAGGTAAGGGACCCTCCTGCTGTGTCTCAGCTGTTCAGGATGCCACGATTTTGCCGCAGTGATCCCGAACAGCTCCCTGAGCTAACCGGCATTAGTTTAGTTTCACTTTAGAAGCAGCATTCCACTTTAAAGGATTAATAGCGCACAGCACCACGGTCAGAACCGTGCACTATTAGCCGTTGTTAGAGGCCGGGCCCGACACGCCGTGGCCCCGCGTTATAGAACGGGAGCAGATTCATGACGTACCGGTACGTCATGGGTCCTTAAAGGGTTAAAGGGCCAATGCACCCGTAATTATGTCTTGCACCTGCACCTCCCACATACCCATGCCGGATCTTTGTTAGCCTTGTGCCTTAGATAGCTTTTCTTTGTTTGCTCTGTTGTGTACAGACCCTCTGCTCATGTCCTGACCCTGCTCCAGTGCTGCCTGCCAATTGACCTCCTGCTTCGGTTTATGACCATGCACCTCTGTCGCCAGCCCTGACCTGCTGCTATCCGGACCATGTCTTGCCGAATTCCTCCTGTGGCTCACATCACCTCAGCCGCCTGTGTAGTCGAGTCGTGCCAGGGATAGTGACTTGGGTGCCGCCTGCCGCAGCAAGACCATCCCACTTTGCGGCGGGCTCTGGTGAAAACCAGCGGCACCTTAGACTCCGCTCCCTGGAATGGCCCGCATCATCTGCCACACAGGTCCATCGGATCCACTACCTCCTTGTGTGTCCTGCCTACTGCTGTGAGTTTTACAGGGGTACTCCGGTAAAAAAAATGTTTAACCCCTTAAGGACCAAGCTAATTAAGCCTGTACACCCCTCAAAGACCAGGCCTGTTTTTTCAAATCTGGAATGTATGTCTTTATTTGAAAATAACTCTGGTAATGTTTTGCCAATGAAAACAATTCTGACATTTTTTTTTGTCACAAGTTGTACTACATGAAAATAGTAAAAGTTAATCGATATCATTTGTATTTTGTATTGTATTTTGTATTGTTCTTTTTTGCTATTTTGACGTTAATTGTTGCATATATTTATACATAATGTTTATTTTTTTTTTATCAAAAATTATAATTTCATATGTCTACTTTATTTTCTCAACTTTTTTTTTATTTTTATTCACATTTTAGATGTATTAAAGGCCTAACAAATTTACTTGACATTTTGAAAATTTGAAAAGTACACTTTATTTTTATGTGCTAAGCAAGGATTGCAGCAACTGAGAAGTAGTAGAACATGGGAACCCCCCCCCCCCCCCGAATGACACCATTTTAAAAACTAGAACCCTCAATGTATTTGCTAGGGGGTACAGTGAGTATTTTAATACCATAGTTTGTTTTTTGGCAGGAATTATTACAAAGTCAGTGTTAAAAAATCAAAACTATTTTTTCACAAATGCATCATTTGTGGGACATATTTTTTGTACATCACTTCTGATATTGAAAGAAATGCACCTTATATTTTATTTAGCTGCTTGTCCCATGTTCGGAAATACCCCCGCTTAGGCCATATATGGTTCCTTGGCCGCGTGGAAGGACTCAGAAGGAGAGGAGCGCCATTTTGCTTTCAGGGCAGAACAGTACCCCCACAAGTGACCCCATTTATATACCGCACCCCTACAAGTTATTGGCTGGACCTCTCTGATTGGTCCTTGCTTGGCTAGCAGTATAACGCGTCTGTCTGTGACAGTTACGGGTCCTGATGGATATATCCGCCATGTTGTGGGAATAAGCACCCGCTCATGGCGAATATAACCATCACTGCTGCGGCTGGGTAGCTCAGTGTGTCCGCTCATGACTGCCGGCGGGAAATCCGCCGCTATGAGTGGACACACAAAGCTACCCAGCGCAGCAGGGAGCTCATTACCGTGACTGCTGCATAATGTGTAGGATCACATGGTGGAGATCCGCAGCATATTACATGCTGCGGATGTCCACCAATGCGATCCTACACATTGTGCATTTTTTCTTATTAGATTCATTTAATAAATGTATTTTTATTATAATTTTTTTTACACTTTTTTTTACACTTTTATTACATTTTTATTTATTTTTACACTTCTATTTTATTTATTTATTTATTTATTTTTACACTTTTTAATGCTTTGGAATACTTAGTATTCCAAAGCATTGCAGTTATATGCTGCCTGCCAGTTTTCACTAGCAGGCAACATATCAGGATGTGCCTCTGGCACATCCTACAGGCAATACCCAGGGCAGACCTGGGGGTCTTTGTAGGACCCCCGGCTGCACAGGTGTGCAGCAGCACCCCGCGATGCTCCGGGGTACTGCAGGAGAGACAGAGGGAGCCCCCTACCTCTGTCAGAACTCCTTACAGCGCGTAGTCACTTCTGACCGCGGCTGTAAGGGTTAAACTGTCGGGAGTTAAATTAAATTCACTCCCAGCAGTGTGGCAGGCCTCGGCCAGCCGCGTTTTACACACAGCACCCCGCAATCACGATGCGGGGTGCTGCAGAAGAGACAGAGGGAGCCCCCTCTGTCATAACACTTACAGCCCGCGGTCACTTCCGACCGCGGCTGTAAGGGTTAAAACTGCTGGGACTGAAGTTTACTTCGGTCCCGGCAGTGCAGCAGGGTCCTGGCTGTGTGATACAGCCGAGTCCCAGGCTCGATCTCGTGGACGTCCATTTGCGGAAACGGCCACCAAACTGGACGTCTATACTCGTCCATGGTCGTTATCAGGTTAAATCAATTGGTGCCAGAAAGTTAAACAGATTTGTAAATTACTTCTATTTTAAAATCTTAACCCTTCCTGTACTTATCAGTTCCTGTATACTACAGAGCAAGTTATTTTCTTTTTAAAGTTCTTTTCTGTCTGACCACATTGCTCAAGAGCAGGAACTGTCCAGAGCAGGAGAGGTTTGCTATGGGAATTTCCTCCTGCTCTGGGCAGTTCCTGTTAAAATGCACACTGAGATATTGGAAGACACAATGATTTTTGCCAAGCATTTAAAATTTTTTCGCTTTTTGGGGGATGTAACAGGATTGGTGTCCCAAAATAGTGAAGAAGAAATAGCATTTGTATTAAAGTCAAAAAATTATGGGAAGTTGTGTATGTGTAGGCCTGGCTGGTAGTTGCCGCAGCTGCAAGGGTGGCAGTCTGGTGCAAGTGTAGTAGCCAGCGGAAAGCAGGCAGTGGTGGACTGGTGAGAGAGTAGTATCTAGCGAACAGCAAGGGTGGTGGTAGTACTATGTTATCAGTAATATCTGGAACAGGAGATTTGAATTCCTCTCTGATCCATGCATGATTCATTTTAACAAATGTGCATTTTAACACACTTTTCCACGCTGCTGGAAGATCTTGTTTGCTTAGGGGTGACACCTCCTGCCTCAATAACCACTCTGATGCTACACAGAACAACCATGGCAAAATGGGCAAGTTCTGACCAATGGTCTAATCAGGTGACCCAGAAGTCCATGGGGTCTGGGCTCATGGTGCCTGCCAGAGAAAGGGCACTACTTAGATGTGCCGCAACCTGGTTGTGCAGGGAGTGGTGGTGTATATCTCTTTGGGGACAATTCATGCCAGGGTGGACTACCGGATGTAAAAACGTTGTCATTATGTGCTCCAATGCGAGGATACTGCTGATGCTGCCCCTTGCAGATTTCCCTCCCTGGCAAATCTGAATAAGTCACTCAACCATTAATGGCAGCACAACTCTTGATCCCTACCCTTTGGCAATTCCCTCAGCCTTGCTTATTTGCAGCTTGAGTGGTTAAAAAAAATACCTGTTATGATTCGGCTAGCTGGATGTGGATCCACTGTGTCAGCGAGGGATTGGCATGGACCGTGTCGGTGGACCGGTTTTAAGATGCTACTGGTTTTCACCAGAGCCCGCCGCAAAGCGGGATGGTCTTACTGCGGCGGTAGCAACCAGGTCGTATCCACCGGCAACGGCTCAACCTCGCTGACTGCCGAGAAGGCGTGGGACAGAAGGACTAGACAGAGGCAAGGTCAGACGTAGCAGAAGGTCGGGGCAGGCGGCAAGGTTCGTAGTCAATGAGGATAGCAGAAGATCTGGAACACAGGCTTTGGACAACACTAACGCTTTCTCTGGCACAAGGCAACAAGATCCGGCAAGGAAGTACAGGGGAAGTGAGGTTATATGGACAGGGAGCAGGTGGAAGCTAATTGGACTGATTGGGTCAGGCACCAATCACTGGTGCACTGGCCCTCTAAATCTTAGAGAGCTGGCACGCGCGCGCCCTAGAGAGCGGAGCCGCGAGTGCCAGAACATGACAGCCGGGGACCGGGACGGGTAAGTGGCTTGGGATGCGATTCGCGAGCGGGCTCGTCCCGCTATGCGAATCGCATCCCCATCGCGAATGTCAGTGCAGCGCTCCCGGTCATCGGGTCTGACCGGGGCGCTGCAGAAAGGAGAATACCGCGAGCGCTCCGGGGAGGAGCAGGGACCCGGAGCGCTCGGCGTAACAGTACCCCCCCCCCTTAGGTCTCCCCCTCTCTTTGTCTCCTTGTCCCTTTAACTGAGAAGAGAACATAGGGGGCGTCTCTTGAGTTTCCTTCAGGAACAAAAAACAGTCCTGGGTAGTTACATCAGCGGCCGGTAATCCGGAAGAAGTGGGAATGGGGAGGGGGGGCAGAGGGTGAAGCTTGTCACGGGGCAGAGTGTCACCAGGACGGGGGCTATGAGGAGGCACTGCACAGTCCTGATAGGCCTTGGGGAGACCAGGCACAGGAGGAGACACTGAGGCCCGACAGACGGGACTGGGAGCAGACGTGAGGCATTTCTTGCGGCAAGCAGGACCCCAATTCTTGATCTCCCCGGTGGTCCAGTCAAGGGTGGGAGAATGATGTTGGAGCCATGGCAGACCGAGGAGGACTTCAGAGGTGCAGTTGGGTAGGACGAAAAATTCAATTTTCTGGTGATGCAGTCCAATGCTCATAAGCAAGGGCTCTGTGCGGTAACGCACAGTGCAGTCCAACTTAACTCCGTTGACCGAAGAAATGTAGAGCGGCTTGACGAGACGGGTCACCGGGATGCAGAAGCTTTTCACCAAAGAGGCCAGAATAAAATTTCCAGAAGAACCAGAGTCCAAGAAGGCCACGGCTGAGAAGGAGGAGTTGGCAGAAGGAGAAATCCGCACGGGCACAGTGAGAAGTGGAGAAGCAGACTTCGTGCCAAGAGACGCCACAACCACGTGAGCTGGGTGCATGCGTTTCCCAGACGTGGAGGACGAATAGGGCAATCCACCAAGAATTGTTCGGTACTAGCGCAGTACAGACATAAATTTTTATCCCTACGGCGAGTCCTCTCTTCATGGGTCAGGCGAGACCGATCCACTTGCATAGCCTCCTGGGCGGGAGGCACAGGGATAGATTGCAAAGGATACTGTGAGAGAGGTGCCCAGAGATCAAGGTCTTTTTCCTGGCTGAGCTCCTGGTGTCTTTCAGAAAAACGCATGTCAATGCGGTTGCCAAATGGATAAGTTCTTGCAGGTTGGCAGGAATCTCTCGTGCGGCCAGCACATCCTTGATGTTACTGGATAGGCCTTTTTTCGTTTCAATCTTTTTTATTGAAGATTTTTTCACGTAAAAACATAACATGTTACAAAAAGTATAAACAGTACTTGAACCAAGAACCACATTCCAGGCGTGCAGGTAAAGAAAAGTGCATGAACAATCCATATTATCACATCGCAGTTATGGTTATAAGGGTGTCATCCAGACTTATAGGCTGTCATATTTGCGCAAGGCTAGTATATACACACATCCCACCTCTAATTCTGAAAGTAAGGAGATTGGGTCCACCGTTCCCAAATGAAGGAAACCTTAGCATAAGATGATACCTCATTTAAGGCTATACCGAGTTCATATTTGCACGCTATGTTAACCGAAGCTACCATTTCCCCTACCTCCGGAGGGGAGGGGGACTTCCAATTTCTAGTGATAATTAATTTGGCGATAACGAGCAATTTACACAAGAGAGGTCTAACCTCCACCGGGAATTCCTGAATGCCTATGAGTAGTAGTGCCAATTTGGGGGTCAGATCCGGCATGGAAGGACATATGTGCTTTAGCACCCGTTCTATCTCTAGCCAATACCTCTCCAATTCAGGGCAAAACCATAAAATATGAGAAATTGTGCCCCTACATCCGCAGCCTCTCCAACATAACGGTGAAGTTGAAGGATACATAGCGTGCAAGCAAGTGGGAGGATAATACCAACACAGTCTCGTCTTTATTGCCGCTTCCACCTGAGTAATTGATCTAAGTGCTTTAAATATCCAGTTGGATGCATGCCTCCACTCAACCGGTGCTATATCTATCACCAGTTCCTTGGCCCATCTGGCGTAAGAATTGGTACCATAAGACTCACCGCTCAAATCTAATAATTGGTAAATGGGTTTAAGTCCTTTAACACTCAAAGAAAACAATTTGAGCAGCTCATCAGAGAAACACCACTCCCCGTTCACCATAGAGGAGAAAAGATGGCGAATTTGGAGGTATTTGTAGAAGTCAGAGGCTGATATTCCAAATTTAGAGCGCAACACGGAGAAAGGGAGCATGCATCCATCATTAAACAATTGTGAAATCCTAAGTATCCCTTTTTCTATCCATGAGTTAATGTGGATATCTGGTATCTTCATAGCAACAATCCACATAGGCGTTTCTCTAGGAAAACTGTGTTGCATGTGTGAGATATGGCCGTGGAATGTAGCCCAGCACATTAGACCTGCTTTAGTGAGTGGGGACATCCCTGTAGGTAGTGCATTATTCCATATAGGAAAAAATAATAACGTTCTAGGGTGTGAGACATTACTAAGGCAACATTCAATTTGTGTCCATGGCATAACCGGAAACTCCCCCCATAATGATTTCAACTGTGCTAATAAGGTAGCTGAGTGGTATCTCCTAAGATCAGGGAAATCTAGACCCCCGCTCCGCTTGTCCTTCATCAATAAAGTAGAAGATACCCTGGGCCTCTTCGACCCCCAAATATATCTGAGAAGCTCCGATTGAACCTTTTTAAAAAATGAACTTGGCAAGCTTATTGGTAACGTGCAATATAAGTATAGGAGTTTGGGCAACACCAACATTTTAAAGGCCGCAACCCTCCCCAGCCAAGATACCTCGAACCTACCCAGTTTATCCAACTCTTTTTGGAAATTAGTAAGAAAAGGGAGATAGTTATGTTTATACAATAGGGCAAATGACCTAGTTAACTTAATACCCAAGTAGGATATCTCATCTTTTTGCCAATCAAGATTGTATAAGCTAGACATCTGCGCTAAAGAGTCTGCAGGGACATGGATAGGGAGAACCTGGGACTTCTGCACATTCAATTTGTAATATGACAGTTTTCCAAACTCCTCCAACCACTCCAAGGTCTTCGGCAGAGAATGAATGGGGTCTGACAGGGTGATGATAATGTCGTCAGCATAAAGCGAGATCAGATGGGAGTGATTTCCCACCAGTATACCCTTTACCTTGGGGTCCTGCCTAAGAGCTTGGGCTAATGGTTCTAGACATAAGTCAAATATGAGAGGGGACAATGGGCACCCCTGCCTAGTCCCATTCGATATGTCGAATGCCTCCGACAGGGTCCCATTAGCAAAGACTCTCGCATTCGGGAATGTATACAGGGTCCTGATAGCCATCATTATATAGCCCTCAAATCCCATGGTTTGTAGCACCCAATTAGTGCAGTCAAATGCCTTTTCGGCGTCTAGGGAGAGAAATAAGGACGGAAGGGCGCGACCTTCAACTATGTGTAACAGGTTAAGTACTCTTCTCGTGTTTTCATATGCCTGCCGTTTTTGGACAAATCCCACCTGATCTACATTAATTAAGTGGGGAAGCAAGGGGGCCAGTCTGGAGGCCAGCAGCTTAGCGTATATTTTTAAATCAACGTTTAACAGCAAAATTGGCCTAAAGTTGTTTGGGACATCAGGTGTCTTACCTGGTTTAGGCAGGGTTATAATTAGCGCCTCTTGGTTTTCTCTGGGTAAATTACCCGAGCCTACAACTTCTGATAAAAAGGCTTGTAAGTGGGGTGTTAATATATTTGAGAACCTCTTATAATATAGGGTCGTCAGGCCATCAGGCCCAGGAGCCTTCCCTGTTGGTAGAGACTTAATAATTTTGCGCAGTTTGTCCTGTGATATGGGCGTATTTAGCACAGATAAATGGGATTCAGACAATCTGGGTAATTTAAGGGTAGCCAAGAACTTTTCTATGTCAGGTAGGGTTGGCTGGGGGGTAGAGGGATCAGCCCTCAAGTTGTACAGGGATTCATAATAAGTCCTAAATTTGTCTGCAATATCCCTAGGGTGATACATTTTTGTATGGGCGGAATCTCCTTTAAGGAATGGGATGCGAGATTTGACATGCTTGTCTTTTAGTCTTGCGGCCAACAGTTTCCCCGACCTATTGTCTGAGGCATAATATCGTGACTTAGTTTTAACCAATGCCTTAGCGTAATCAACTAACAGGGCCTCTCTGATGTCATTTCGCACCATCCGCAGCTCTGCGGCTAGTGTTGGTGATGGATTGGATTTATTCTGTGATTCCAGCTCCCTCTGTCTAAGTATCAGCTCATTGAGGTATTTAGTCTGATGTTTTTTAAGCACGTGACCTAATTTAATGAAGGACCCACGTATAAATGCCTTATGAGCATTCCAAATCGTGATTGGATTCACATCAGGGGTTACATTGAGGGCAAAGTATGATGTCAGATCTCTCTCCAACTCACCGCCATATTGAGAGTGATGCATCAAGAACGCGTTACATCTCTAGATATAAGTTGGCGGGACAGAATCTTTTTCATGCAGTTCTAACAGAATGGGGGAGTGGTCCGACCAGGTGGGGTCTAGAATAGAAGTGGATTTCAATTTAGATAGAAGTGACCGATCAACTACAAAAAGGTCTAGGCGGGAATAAGTATTATGCGTGGGAGAATAACAAGTGAAATCGCGTTCAGATGCGCGCATGACTCGCCAAGCATCAAAAACTTCCTCCCTATGGAATATGTTGGAGAGAGATATAGGCAGATGTCTACTAGTAGAGGATGTATCCATAACAGGGTCTAGGACCGCATTAAAATCCCCGCACATGAGTACATGTCCTTGCTTATACTTATTGATCAATCTGAATAACTTATTAAAAAATTTAACTTGGCCTGAGTTAGGCGCATAAACAGAAACTATAGTATAAACCACATTGTTACAGGAGCAAACTAGAATAATATATCGGCCCTTGGTATCAGTAAGTACAGATAGTTGTTGAAACGCTATAGAGCTCTTGACGGCCAGCATAACCCCACGTGATTTCCCTGAATAATGGGACTGGTATACATTAGAATAAGACGGGCTGCGAATCCGAAACGCGTCTTTTTGCATAATATGCGTTTCTTGCGCACATAGGATATCGCATCCCGTCTTTTTTGCCACAGACCAAAGAAATGCCCTTTTCTGAGGGACATTAAGGCCATTACAATTAATAGACAAAACCTTTAAGACCATCTATAAGTCCATAAATGCGTAAAACATTGCCATCTCTTCGTTGTTTCGGCATATCTGGATGGGACACCACTGCATAGCACCGACTGCGCCCTGGAAGAAAACAAAAACAAACAAGACAAACAAACAATAGAGAACAGAAAGGACAGCTCCCTTACTAGAGGGAGCCCAAACATACAGAAAGTGGGTGCTGCCAGGTTAGCACCAACTTCGGGGGCGAGGAAAAGTTCCTTGTAGCCAACTAGTTATGTCACACAGAGAGTAAACAGTGTAGAGATTCCAAGCACATATGAAAAGTTCAGTTATCAACGGCGTCCACGACGCGACGGTCCTGCCTTGTGCCAGTCTGGCTTGATATGTCCAACTGTTTCTTGGGGACGGTGTTACGCCGAGCGCTCCGGGTCCCCGCTCCTCCCCGGAGCGCTCGCTTCACTCTCCCCGCGGCAGCGCTCCGGTCACGTCCTCTGACCCGGGGCGCTGCGATTCCGCTGCCAGCCGGGATGCGATTCGCGATGCGGGTAGCGCCCGCTCGCGATGCGCACCCCGGCTCCCCTACCTGACTCGCTCTCCGTCTGTTCTGTCCCGGCGCGCGCGGCCCCGCTCCCTAGGGCGCGCGCGCGCCGGGTCTCTGCGATTTAAAGGGCCACTGCGCCGCTGATTGGCGCAGTGGTTCCAATTAGTGTGTTCACCTGTGCACTTCCCTATATCACCTCACTTCCCCTGCACTCCCTTGCCGGATCTTGTTGCCTTAGTGCCAGTGAAAGCGTTCCTTGTGTGTTCCTTGCCTGTGTTTCCAGACCTTCTGCCGTTGCCCCTGACTACGATCCTTGCTGCCTGCCCCGACCTTCTGCTACGTCCGACCTTGCTTTTGCCTACTCCCTTGTACCGCGCCTATCTTCAGCAGCCAGAGAGGTGAGCCGTTGCTAGTGGATACGACCTGGTCACTACCGCCGCAGCAAGACCATCCCGCTTTGCGGCGGGCTCTGGTGAAAACCAGTAGTGGCTTAGAACCGGTCCACTAGCACGGTCCACGCCAATCCCTCTCTGGCACAGAGGATCCACTACCTGCCAGCCGGCATCGTGACAGTAGATCCGGCCATGGATCCCGCTGAAGTTCCTCTGCCAGTTGTCGCTGACCTCACCACGGTGGTCGCCCAGCAGTCACAACAGATAGCGCAACAAGGCCAACAGCTGTCTCAACTGACCGTTATGCTACAACAGTTACTACCACAGCTTCAGCAGTCATCTCCTCCGCCAGCTCCTGCACCTCCTCCGCAGCGAGTGGCCGCTCCTGGGATACGCTTATCCTTGCCGGATAAATTTGATGGGGACTCTAAGTTTTGCCGTGGCTTTCTTTCCCAATGTTCCCTGCATCTGGAGATGATGTCGGACCTGTTTCCCACTGAAAGGTCTAAGGTGGCTTTCGTAGTCAGCCTTCTGTCCGGAAAAGCCCTGTCATGGGCCACACCGCTCTGGGACCGCAATGACCCCGTCACTGCCTCTGTACACTCCTTCTTCTCGGAAATCCGAAGTGTCTTTGAGGAACCTGCCCGAGCCTCTTCTGCTGAGACTGCCCTGTTGAACCTGGTCCAGGGTAATTCTTCCGTTGGCGAGTATGCCGTACAATTCCGTACTCTTGCTTCAGAATTGTCCTGGAATAATGAGGCCCTCTGCGCGACCTTCAAAAAAGGCCTATCCAGCAACATTAAAGATGTTCTGGCCGCACGAGAAATTCCTGCTAATCTACATGAACTTATTCACCTAGCCACTCGCATTGACATGCGTTTTTCCGAAAGGCGTCAGGAACTCCGCCAAGATATGGACTCTGTTCGCACGAGGCGTTTCTTCTCCTCGGCTCCTCTTTCCTCTGGTCCCCTGCAATCTGTTCCTGTGCCTCCCGCCGTGGAGGCTATGCAGGTCGACCGGTCTCGCCTGACACCTCAAGAGAGGACACGACGCCGTATGGAGAACCTCTGCCTGTACTGTGCTAGTACCGAACACTTCCTGAGAGATTGTCCTATCCGTCCTCCCCGCCTGGAAAGACGTACGCTGACTCCGCACAAAGGTGAGACAGTCCTTGATGTCTACTCTGCTTCCCCACGTCTTACTGTGCCTGTGCGGATGTCTGCCTCTGCCTTCTCCTTCTCTACAGTGGCCTTCTTGGACTCTGGATCTGCAGGAAATTTTATTTTGGCCTCTCTCGTCAAAAGGTTCAACATCCCGGTGACCAGTCTCGCCAGACCCCTCTACATCAATTGTGTAAATAATGAAAGATTGGACTGTACCATACGTTTCCGCACGGAGCCCCTTCTTATGAGCATCGGATCTCATCATGAGAGGATTGAACTTTTGGTCCTCCCCAATTGCACCTCGGAAATTCTCCTTGGACTTCCCTGGCTTCAACTTCATTCCCCTACCCTGGATTGGTCCACTGGGGAGATCAAGAGTTGGGGGTCCTCTTGTTCCAAGAACTGTCTAAAACCGGTTCCCAGTAACCCTTGCCGTAACTCTGTGGTTCCTCCAGTAACCGGTCTCCCTAAGGCCTATATGGACTTCGCGGATGTTTTCTGCAAAAAACAAGCTGAGACTCTACCTCCTCACAGGCCTTATGATTGCCCTATCGACCTCCTCCCGGGCACTACTCCACCCCGGGGCAGAATTTATCCTCTCTCTGCCCCAGAGACTCTTGCCATGTCCGAATACGTCCAGGAGAATCTAAAAAAGGGCTTTATCCGTAAATCCTCCTCTCCTGCCGGAGCCGGATTTTTCTTTGTGTCCAAAAAAGATGGCTCCCTACGTCCTTGCATTGACTACCGCGGTCTTAATAAAATCACGGTTAAGAACCGCTACCCCTTACCCCTCATCTCTGAACTCTTTGATCGCCTCCAAGGTGCCCACATCTTCACTAAATTGGACTTAAGAGGCGCCTATAACCTCATCCGCATCAGAGAGGGGGACGAGTGGAAAACGGCATTTAACACCAGAGATGGACACTTTGAGTATCTGGTCATGCCCTTTGGACTGTGCAACGCCCCTGCCGTCTTCCAAGACTTTGTCAATGAAATTTTTCGTGATCTGTTATACTCCTGTGTTGTTGTATATCTGGACGATATCCTAATTTTTTCTGCCAATCTAGAAGAACACCGCCAGCATGTCCGTATGGTTCTTCAGAGACTTCGTGACAACCAACTCTATGCCAAAATTGAGAAATGTCTGTTTGAATGCCAATCTCTTCCTTTTCTAGGATATTTGGTCTCTGGCCAGGGACTACAGATGGATCCAGACAAACTCTCTGCCGTCTTAGATTGGCCACGCCCCTCCGGACTCCGTGCTATCCAACGCTTTTTGGGGTTCGCCAATTATTACAGGCAATTTATTCCACATTTTTCTACCATTGTGGCTCCTATCGTGGCTTTAACCAAAAAAAATGCTGATCCCAAGTCCTGGCCTCCTCAAGCAGAAGACGCCTTTAAACGACTCAAGTCTGCCTTTTCTTCGGCTCCCGTCCTCTCCAGACCTGACCCTTCCAAACCCTTCCTATTGGAGGTTGATGCCTCCTCAGTGGGAGCTGGAGCTGTTCTTCTACAAAAAAATTCTTCCGGGCATGCTGTCACTTGTGGTTTTTTCTCTAGGACCTTCTCTCCAGCGGAGAGGAACTACTCCATCGGGGATCGAGAGCTTCTAGCCATTAAATTAGCACTTGAGGAATGGAGGCATCTGCTGGAGGGATCAAGTTCTCCTGTTATTATCTACACCGACCACAAGAACCTCTCCTACCTCCAGTCTGCCCAACGGCTGAATCCTCGCCAGGCCCGGTGGTCTCTGTTCTTTGCCCGATTTAATTTTGAGATTCACTTTCGTCCTGCCGATAAGAACATTAGGGCCGATGCTCTCTCTCGTTCCTCGGATGCCTCAGAAGTTGAACTCTCTCCGCAACACATCATTCCACCTGACTGCCTGATCTCCACTTCTCCTGCCTCCATCAGGCAGACTCCTCCAGGAAAGACCTTTGTTTCTCCTCGCCAACGCCTCGGAATCCTCAAATGGGGTCACTCCTCCCATCTCGCAGGTCATGCGGGTATCAAGAAATCTGTGCAACTCATCTCCCGCTTCTATTGGTGGCCGACTCTGGAGACGGATGTTGTGGACTTTGTGCGAGCCTGCACTATCTGTGCCCGGGATAAGACTCCTCGCCAGAAGCCCGCTGGTTTTCTTCATCCTCTGCCTGTCCCCGAACAGCCTTGGTCTCTGATTGGTATGGATTTTATTACTGATTTACCCCCTTCCCGTGGCAACACTGTTATTTGGGTGGTCGTTGATCGATTCTCCAAAATGGCACATTTCATCCCTCTTCCTGGTCTTCCTTCTGCGCCTCAGTTGGCTAAACAATTTTTTGTACACATTTTTCGTCTTCACGGGTTGCCTACGCAGATTGTCTCGGATAGAGGCGTCCAATTCGTGTCTAAATTCTGGAGGGCTCTCTGTAAACAACTCAAGATTAAATTAAATTTTTCTTCTGCATATCATCCCCAGTCCAATGGACAAGTAGAAAGGATTAACCAGATCTTAGGTGATTATTTGCGACATTTTGTTTCCTCCCGCCAGGATGACTGGGCAGATCTCCTCCCATGGGCCGAATTCTCGTATAACTTCAGGGTCTCTGAGTCTTCCTCCAAATCCCCATTTTTCGTGGTGTACGGCCGTCACCCTCTTCCCCCCCTCCCTACTCCCTTGCCCTCTGGTCTGCCCGCTGTGGATGAAATTTCTCGTGACCTTTCCATCATATGGAGAGAGACCCAAAATTCTCTCTTACAGGCTTCATCACGCATGAAGAAGTTCGCGGATAAGAAAAGAAGAGCTCCCCCCGTTTTTTCCCCTGGAGACAAGGTATGGCTCTCCGCTAAATATGTCCGCTTCCGTGTCCCTAGCTACAAGTTGGGACCACGCTATCTTGGTCCTTTCAAAATTTTGTGTCAAATTAATCCTGTCTCTTATAAACTTCTTCTTCCTCCCTCTCTTCGTATCCCTAATGCCTTTCACGTCTCTCTTCTCAAACCACTCATCCTCAACCGTTTTTCTCCCAAATCTGTTCCTCCCACTCCTGTTTCCGGCTCCTCGGACATCTTCTCGGTCAAAGAAATTTTAGCTGCCAAAAAGGTCAGAGGGAAAAAATTTTTTTTAGTGGACTGGGAGGGTTGTGGTCCTGAAGAGAGATCCTGGGAACCTGAGGACAACATCCTAGACAAAAGTCTGCTCCTCAGGTTCTCAGGCTCTAAGAAGAGGGGGAGACCCAAGGGGGGGGGTACTGTTACGCCGAGCGCTCCGGGTCCCCGCTCCTCCCCGGAGCGCTCGCTTCACTCTCCCCGCGGCAGCGCTCCGGTCACGTCCTCTGACCCGGGGCGCTGCGATTCCGCTGCCAGCCGGGATGCGATTCGCGATGCGGGTAGCGCCCGCTCGCGATGCGCACCCCGGCTCCCCTACCTGACTCGCTCTCCGTCTGTTCTGTCCCGGCGCGCGCGGCCCCGCTCCCTAGGGCGCGCGCGCGCCGGGTCTCTGCGATTTAAAGGGCCACTGCGCCGCTGATTGGCGCAGTGGTTCCAATTAGTGTGTTCACCTGTGCACTTCCCTATATCACCTCACTTCCCCTGCACTCCCTTGCCGGATCTTGTTGCCTTAGTGCCAGTGAAAGCGTTCCTTGTGTGTTCCTTGCCTGTGTTTCCAGACCTTCTGCCGTTGCCCCTGACTACGATCCTTGCTGCCTGCCCCGACCTTCTGCTACGTCCGACCTTGCTTTTGCCTACTCCCTTGTACCGCGCCTATCTTCAGCAGCCAGAGAGGTGAGCCGTTGCTAGTGGATACGACCTGGTCACTACCGCCGCAGCAAGACCATCCCGCTTTGCGGCGGGCTCTGGTGAAAACCAGTAGTGGCTTAGAACCGGTCCACTAGCACGGTCCACGCCAATCCCTCTCTGGCACAGAGGATCCACTACCTGCCAGCCGGCATCGTGACAGACGGAAGGAAGCATCTGTAAGAGGAATATACCATTTTTGCAGCAGTTCAGCACCTTCCTCCAATGACCTTATAACATGTGTAACGTCACCTTGATGGACAAGTAGGCGTGTCGGATACCCCCATTTGTATGGCATCTTAGCTTCTCGGAGTGCCAGAGTCACCGGTACAAGACTTCTCCTGAGTTGAAGTGTATAGGCTGACAAATCTGCATAGAGCGACACCCCAAGGAACTTAGCCGGCATAGCAGCCTTTTCTCTGGTTTGGTATAATAGTGCTTCTTTGATATGGTAAAAGTGAATACGTGCTAAAACGTCTCTGGGGACGGTATCCGGCAGGTGTTTTGGTTTCGGGACCCTATGGGCCCTATCAATTATCAAGTCCCCAGGGGAACAATTCGGGACCATTTCTTTAATGAACTCTTGTATGTATGGAACTAAGTCCTTTGTGGGCACCTCCTCAGGCACCCCTCTAAATTTCACATTGTTTCTGCGGGAGCGATCTTCAATGTCTGCAATTTTCAACCGCAGCGCCTGAACCTCCCCCTCCAATTCATAGTGAGTGTCAATAAGGGTGTTGTGGGACCCAGTCAGCTCTGCCATCTTAGTTTCAGCATGGTCAACCCTCCCCTCCAGCTCAGACACCGAGGCCTGAAGTGGTTGCAGAGTGAGGAGAATATTGCTTTGTATAGAGGAGTTTAACATTTGCAGCATATTTTTCAGAGAGGTCTCCGTCACAGGGGCCTCTGAGGTAGGTAGGTCTGTGAAGGGGTCAGGCAAATCAGGCAGTCCCTCTCTCACTCCACTCGGCCCCGACTGCGCCCCTCAGGTAGGCGGCCTGTTGCACTATTTAGCAGGACTCCCCTGAGCAGAAGAAGCGGGCGAGGCTGGGGTGGATGAACGTACCTGGGAAGCTGTTGCGGAGGTACGTGCTGCCTGCTCCGATCCCTCCCGTGCGACTAGTGAGGGAAGAGAGCAACTGCGGTCCCGTAGCAGCGGGGTCTCCGGCTCTGGAGAAGAACGCCGCCGTCTGGATGAGGAAGGAGCAGGCGAGGGGGGTCCGGCGCCATCTTGAGTCATGCGGCTCCTCGGCGTGTAGTAGAAGTCTGTCAATTTCTTGGGTCTCCCGAAGCCCCGCGTTCTTCTTTTTGTGGCCATGAATGCAGAGAGGGTTCCGACACCCTGCAGTGTACTTTTCAGCCAGAATAATGTGCCGTAGTCGCTGTAAGAAGTCGCTGTGCTCCGGAGCTACAGAGCTACACGGCCATCACTGTCGGCAGCCAAGCCACGCCCCTGGATAGGCCTTTTTTAAAGGTCGCGCAGAGAGCCTCGTCATTCCAAGATAATTCGGAGGCGAGAGTACGAAAATTGGATGGCGTACTCGCCTACTGAAGAATTACCCTGGACCAGGTTCAGCAGGGCAGTCTCGGCAGAAGAAGCTCGGGCTGGTTCCTCGAAGACACTAAGGACTTCAGCGAAGAAGGACTGGACTGTAGTTGTGGCAGGATCATTGCGGTCCCAGAGCGGTGTGGCCCAAGACAAGGCCTTTCCAGACAGAAGACTCACTACGAACGCCACCTTAGACCGTTCTGTAGGAAATTGGTCCGACAACATCTCCATATGTAGGGAACATTGAGACAAGAAGCCACAGCAGAGTCTAGAGTCCCCATCAAATTTGTCCGGCAGGGACAAGCGGAGGCTAGGAGCGGCCACTCGCTGCGAAGGAGGTGCAGGAGCTGGCCGAGGAGATGGTTGCTGCTGTAGCAGTGGCAGAAGTTGCTGTAACGTGGCAGTCAACTGCGACAGCTGCTGTCCTTGTTGGGCAATTTGCTGCGCTTGCTGGGTGACCACCGTGGATAGGTCGGCGAGACTTGGCAGCGGCACCTCAGCGGGATCCATGGCCGGATCTACTGTTATGATTCGGCTAGCTGGATGTGGATCCACTGTGTCAGCGAGGGATTGGCGTGGACCGTGTCGGTGGACCGGTTCTAGGGTTGCTACTGGTTTTCACCAGAGCCCGCCGCAAAGCGGGATGGTCTTGCTTCGGCGGTAGCAACCAGGTTGTATCCACCGGCAACGGCTCAACTTCGCTTACAGCTGAGAAGGCGTGGGACAGAAGGACTAGACAGAGGCAAGGTCAGACGTAGCAGAAGGTCGGGGCAGACGGCAAGGTTCGTAGTCAATGAGGATAGCAGAAGATCTGGAACACAGGCTTTGGACAACACTAACGCTTTCTCTGGCAAAAGGCAACAAGATCCGGCAAGGAAGTGCAGGGGAAGTGAGGTTATATGGACAGGGAGCAGGTGGAAGCTAATTGGACTGATTGGGCCAGGCACCAATCACTGGTTCACTGGCCCTTTAAATCTTAGAGAGCTGGTGCGCGCGCGCCCTAGAGAGTGGAGCCGCGCGCGCGCGCCAGAACATGACAGCCGGGGACCGGGACGGGTAAGTGGCTTGGGATGCGATTCGTGAGCGGGCGAGTCCCACTATACGAATCGCATCCCCATCGCGAATGTCAGTGCAGCGCTCCCGGTCAGCGGGTCTGACCGGGGCGCTGCATAAAGGAGAACGCAGCGAGCGCGCCGGGGAGGAGCAGGGACCCGGAGCGCTCGGCGTAACAATACCCTTTACTGTTGCTTTTCTCATAATATGTGTCAGAATTCCAGAAGTCCTGTAGACTTTGCTTGTAACTTCCGGCATTTTGACTCATAATCACATCATGTTGGGCCAAGTCTCGGGCTGCGAGAATGTCTCCGGCCTCCGGATCATTGTGACAGGTAATTTTTCAGTTTTTCTTATATGCTTTTTAAAGCCTTGTTTGTTTATAGTTAGGGTTCCTCTCCTAGTTTATTGGAATTCTTTGCAAATTTATGAATTGTTTTTTTTCTTAGCATTTCATTTCCTGGTGCAAACTGTTGTCACAAAGGCGTAGATGCCTTCTCTGCTAGTGCATGTGATTCTTGGACCGTACCCCTATGTTTCCAATTCTTGTAGAAATATATTTAAAAACTAAAATTGGTGGGAAAACAAAAGAATCCCGTTGTATATGTCATATTACTCTATATCACACTCTCATAAAAATAAAAAAAATAGAAAAATGATTTTCTAAGGTGAGTATATCTGTGACTTGTGTGTACTATGAAGCAGCACCAATATAAAAATCAGTAAAGCAGAACAAAAAGTACCTTGTTAAGTAGAAATAAAAATGAAACAAAAACTTTTGACCCATGTAATTAGATTAATCTTATTTGGTAAATAATTAAATAGACACTGTCAGAATAAAATAACTTTTTCTGTGTTGTACATCTTGGCCAAACATTAACCTTTCTAATATACTTAAAGGGGTACTCCAAAGCTCAGCGTTTGGAAAAAAAAACTGTTCCGAATGCTGGAGTCGGCGCCGGGAGCTCTTGACATCATAACTCCGCCCCCTCATGACATCACACCCGCCCCCTCAATACATGTCTATGGGAGGGGGCGCGACAGATGCCACGCCCCCTCCCATAGACTTGCATTGAGGGGGTGGGACGTGACATCATGAGGGGGTGGGACTATGATGTCACGAGCTCCCAGCACCGTCTCCAGCATTCTAAACGATTTGTTCAAAAGCTGAGCAGCAGATTACTGCTTTAACAAAAGGTAATTTACTTTTTATCGAAATCATGGCTTATAATAAAGGCCACTAGGGGTCCCCATACCATTCTGAACATAGTCCTGTCCAACTGCAGCATCATCTTGTCCCAACTGAAGCACAGGTCAAGACAAAGTTAAGGAAGGAAGGGCAGGACTAGCACTCTTCTGTCCTCACTCCTGTCCTATCTGACTGCAGCATGAAAACAGAGAGGAGGGGGTTACTGAGCAGCCTGCAGTGATTGGATGAAGAGACTAAGCACAGCAGACTCAGGGAGGAAGCGAACGCATGGTTAGTGAGGGTGGGCTCATTGCTTGCCCTGGACATGCCCCTTCCTGAACAGTTGATGTCTGAGTGAGTAGCAGAACAGAGGGATTTGTGAGCCAAATACAGAAGCTAGACACATAAAAAAAAAACATGTAAAGCATCCGCATGACCCATTGAGTAACACATGCAATCATTTTTTTTTCTGTGATATCACAGGTACATATTAACAGAAATGAGTGAGCCGAGCCCGGCAAACCAAGCTTTGGGTTGACCATCGTTGGCCAAACTTTCGAACATTGCCTGGTTCTGCTCAAAATTTACCATAGTTACCTCCATGAAACTACACTCTTCCCTATTTTCCAACCTTTGCAACCCACCACCCCTACTTTCTCTAACTCATTGGTTCCCAACTCGGTCCTCAAGGACACTAAGCTGGGGCTTAGCATTAGCCAAAAAACCGCTAGCACTAACCCCCAGTTATTACCCACCTCCACAGAGGTACTGGAAATATCTAGTACCAAAAGGCTGGGAGTGTCAAAATTGGAGTGTCAAAAACAGACCCATACTTACCTACCTCGTTCCTGTTTGTGATCTTCTGATGTGGCTCTGCCTCTAGTGACGTCATCACTAGAGGCGGGGTTACACAGGAAAAAGTTGCAGCAGGAATCAGGAGGGTGAGTGATCTTCTCTTCACCACGCCTCCTCCATTAATGTCTATGGGAGGGGGCGGGACGCGCCCCCTCGCATAGACATCAATGGAGGGGGCATGGTATGACGTCACAAGGGGGTGTGGCCGTGATGTCAAGACCACTGCCACAGGAACCCGGCGTTTGTTTAGAACCCCGGGTGCTGCGGGAGATCGCGGGAGGCCCCAGCAGCAGGACCCTCGTGATCAGACATCTTATCCTCTATCCTTGGGATAGGGGATAAGATGTCTGGCAGCAGAGTACCCCTTTAAATGTTGAGAAATCCTCTGTTTGAGTTTGCTTGTGGTAGATCCCACGTATTGTTTTGTGCATGTAATAAACTACATTATATGATTCCCAATAAATGTAAGTTTTGATAGGAAAAACTTCACCCCCCCCTGTCCCTCTAACACAGTGGTCCCCAACTCAAGGCCACCAAACATTAAATCCTGGACTCTTGGTGGCCTTGAGGCTCGGGTTGGGGACCTTTGCTCTAGACATGTTTCAGTCACACAGAATATTATTTTTTCTTCTCATACTGGCAGCATAGACTTTCCTTTATGTTTTTATTATGTACTTTTAAAAGCCTGGTATGTATATAGTTATCACCCCTGACACAGTTTATTGGAATTCTTTGCATGTTCATTGTACTATTTATGTATAGTTTTTTTTTTGTATTTCGTATGACAGTTTGTATTTTGTATTTCGTATGTCATTCTTAGTCTGTCCCCTCTGTTCCTTATTGTTGCTGAAATATAAATAAAAACCAAATTTTTGGGGCAAAAAGGAAAGAATCACATTGGATATATAAATTTCTTTCTTTTTTTATGTAAAATTATTTTTTCAAGGGGATCATACGTGTGATGTAATATAAAGAAATATTAATATAAAAAACAGTGAAGCAGAATAAAAAGTGTCTTGTCAAGCAGAAATAAATACATGCAAAAAAAACTTCTGATCCTTGTTATCATTTTTAAATGAACACATTGGGGGAGATTTATCAAAACCAGTGCAACCAATCAGATCACTTCTTTCATTTTGCAGAGGCCTTGTTAAAAAATGAAAGAAGCGATCTGATTGGTTGCTATGGGCAACTGGACAACTTTTCCTCCGGACAGGTTTTGATAAATCTTCCCCAATATCTTTGTTGGTAAATAATAAGTAGAGATGAGTGAGCCGAGCCCGGTAAACCCAGATTTGCTTCGGACTTCGGAGTGACCGCGGCTGGGCGAACTTCCAAACATTGCCAGAACCTGTTTATGGCAGGGCTGAGCTGTACCCGCAGCTAGACAGCCCAGGTTACAGCTCAAGCTGGGTAGGAGGTATACATTGTGAATCTCCTGTCCAGCGAGAATAATCAGTGAAGCAACGTACTGTAACCCCTTGCTGAGCTGAGCGCTATGTGCTAAACTGTCTGGAAAGGCTGAGGGTTGCAGTTTAGCTGTTGGCTTCCTGTTTGGGAACACACTGCTTTATACACATTACGGGCGCTTTCCCTAGGAGGAGAGCCCCCAAAATGAACTAACCCAGCAGCAACAGTTTAAGCATTTAAACATTTCCCTTTAAGGGGTTATTCTACTGGTCATAGAAAAGACTAAATTCGACAACACTGTTCCCTGTACTGTAATGAACTTGTACATACACATTCTATAACACAATCTATCACTTAGTTCTCTATTGCATTCACAATATATTTCCAGTTTTTGCTTTTTACAATATAAGTATTTAAAACAGTAAAAACTATCTCGACCGATTACTCCAATACCTTTCACACACATTTCACAGTGCCAGGCATATTGCGATCATAAAGGTAAGAGATGAGTACTGGATAGCTACAGTCTTAGATCCTTTGTATGAAGCCAGAAAAGGGATTGTTTACCTTCAAAGAAGGCTAAATTGGATTTTTATAGTGAGAAGCTACACAGCCAGCTTGCCACGACTTTCCGGCACCAAACACCTGTAGAGCGGGGATCCAGGCTCCGCTCCCCGCACAGTAAACACTTTATTCCACATTCAGTAAACCACCACCTGAACAACCAGGTTGATGCATACCTAAGCTTTCCCTTTCTCTGACAGACACCATGGGGGACATTTATCATAGTTTGCTTTGGTAAGCAAGTTCTGAAACATTTTTCTTTTTTTTTTTTTGCTTTAGTTTTGCTTATGTGCTACATATTTATCATACTATCACAGGGAGCACATAAGCATACCTTAAAAAATGCAGCTGAGACTTTTGTGAGACTTTTTTGTGACTTTTTACATTTGCTCACATAGGGGAGTTTTGTGCTCCAGGTCAGACCTGGAAGTAGACTTGAGACTTTTTGTAAGGGATTTGTGATTTTTTAAAAATTTTTTTAGCCTGCGTGCGTCTTTCGTACATCAAAAATACCTGACCACTGCAAAGTGAAAACTGAAATTTGCTTAGGTAAGGCTGTTTGTAAATTTTTGCTTACTCACAAAAGTCGCACAAAAAAGTGCTTAGGCGTATGTGCAACTTTTTGTGCGACTTTTGTATGCAAAAAAAAAGGCCTTGATGAATACCTTGATAAATGTCCTCCCATAAGCCCAGACCCTATAGTCTTCTGGGTCACTAGAATAGACCATTGACCAGAATTTGCAGTTTACCATTAGTGTTCTATCTTCCAGTGTAACATCTGAGACCACCACTGCCTGCTGCCTGCCACTGCCATCAGTCAACCACTGCCTGCTGTCCGCTGGCTACTACAACTCCCACCAGTCCATCCCTGCCAGCTGTATGCTGGCTAATACAACTACCACCAGTCCACCACCACTGCTTGTTGTCCTGTCTACTAGCTACTACAACTACCACCAGACTAACACTGCCTGCTGTATGCTGGCTTCAACTACCACCAGTCTGCCATCACCCCTGCTACTGCTACTAATGCAAAAAACAAGACATCATATGGATCTGTAAGTGGAAAATTGAAAGTATTATGGCAATTAGAAGGCAAGGAGGAAAAAGGAAAGGGAAAAAATGAAAAATTCCTGCATCCTTAAGGGGTTAGCAGCATGTTTACAGTGCACAAACTGAAGTAGCTCCAAGTTCTATATTTAACTACTTCTATTATAATAGTTTTATATGTTTACATGTTATAAGCTAGTTTATTGTCTTAAGGTGTCTTAAGGTCTTTTTCTTTAACTGATCAATCATGATTCATCTCAGATTACAACACTGTAAAAAGATAATAGTTCTACAGTATTGTGAAAAGCAAATCCAGACACAATATTTCATATTTATATGAGTATGTAAATATAGCATACAGGAGTATATAAATATCCATAGGAGGAACTCGTATTCAGATAGCATGTTCTCCGTTCTTGCAGTTGTGACTATTGAGAATGACACAAAAAAATATTGTTGTGTTAGTTTTTATTATTTTTCCCATTTTTGCCAATAGTGAGAGTTCTATGGTTAAACTCAATAATGGGGGATATGAAGATATAGTTATCGCCATCAATCCTAACATCAAGGAAGATCTCCAGATCATTGAGAACATTAAGGTAAGAAGGATACATATTTTGTATAGTTATTTGATATAATAATAATTTATAAAGCTGCCATTTAGCTTCGGTATCTTTGGAATAGAAAGCCAATGGCAAACACTCCTTAAAGGGGTACTCTGGTGGAAAACTTTTTTTTTTTTTTTTAATCAACTGGTGCCAGAAAGTTAAACAGATTTGTAAATTACTTCTATTAAAAACTCTTAATACATCCAGTAATTATTAGCGGCTGTATACTACAGAGACATCACTGACATCATTCATTTTACCCAAAATTTATGGAAAGACCAAAAAACTATTATTTGTGTGGGGGGAAAAAACAGCAATTTTGCTGAATTTGAAGGGTTTTGTTTTCACGCTGTACACTTTACGGTAAAAAGGGCTTTTTTTTATTCTGTCGGTCAATACGATTAAAATGATACCCATGGTTACATACTTTTCTATTATTGTACGGCTTTTAAAAAAACGTAAACAGTTTTTTTTTTTTTTTTACAAGATTAGTATGTTTAAAATTGCTCTATTTTGACAACCTATAACTTTCAAATGTTTTCGTATACAGGGTTGTATGAGAACTCATTTTTTTTATCTGTAGTTTTTATCATCTGTATCACTTTTGTGTTAATATGAGTTTTTTAACTGCTTTTTATTACATGTTTTTTTTGCAATGTGATGTGACAAAAAAGCAGCAATTTTGGAATGTTTTTTTCACGATTACACCGTTCACCATATTAAAGCATTAAACATTATATTTTGATAGTTCAGCCATTTACACACGTGCCAATACCAAATATGTTCATTAATTGTTTTTTTTTACGCTTTTGTGGTCTCCAAAATGTGGCCCTCAAGATGTTGCAAAACTACAACTCCAAGCATGCTTGGAAGAAATTTAAATAGTTTTGCAGCATCTGGATGCCACAGTTTGGAGACCACAACTGCAAACAATGGGTCCACCTTAAAGGGGTTATCCAGGAATATAAATACAGAGATAATTTATTTTAACAATGCTCCCTGTCTGTCTCCAGGTTGGGTGTAGTTCTGCAACTCAGTTCCATTGAAATGCATGGAGCCAAGTTGTAATATCACACACAACCTAGGGACAGACGTAGAACTGTTTTTGAAAGAGATTAGCTCTGTTTTTCTTTTCCTGGATAACCCCTTTATCATTATACATTATATTGCTATCATTATATACATATAGATAACATTAGTTTGGTCCAATATATTATTTATGAATCAACTCAACATTAATATAGCCTTGTGGAAAAACATTTGCTTTAAATTCCTCCTAAAATGGGACTGTCTTTTTTTTGGACCATTGAGTCTCTAATGTACTGTATTAGGAGAACATAACAGTTTTAGAGGCTGGGCCCAAAGGATGCCCTGGTGATGTAGTCGGCCAGTTTAACCCAGCTGGAGCTGTCTTGCTTTACTGAAGTAACATAGAGACCAAACACCATAAGTGAAAGAACTAAGGGGTTTTGTATGTGAGATGACCATAACAGGTCCATCTGACTAGCTCATTTACAGCTCGAGTTGGTTAGGGCTTAGTGTTAGCCCTAAAACCAGATAGTGCTAACCCCCAATTAAGCAAGTAAACCAGCTGAGAACTCTGCGTTGCCCGTTTTTTCCTTCCTAATCCTTGTTGTGGAGGAAAATCAACAGAGAAAGCTTTTGACTTCATATCTCATCTCATATATTGTTGTCATATCCCAACCACATATCCCAACCTCTTATCCCGTCCTCCTATCCCATCCTCCTATCTAAACCTTCTATACCGACCTCCTATCCCGTCCTCCTATCGTGACTTCCTATCCTGACCTCCTATCCCGACCTCCTATACCGTCCTCCTAATTCGTCCTCCTATCCCGACCTCCTATCCTGACCTTTTATTCCATCCTCCTATCCCATCCTCCTATCCCGTCCTCCTATATGGACCTCCTATCTCGACGTCCTATCTCTACCTCCTATCTCTAGCTCCTATCTCGACCTCCTATCCCAACCCGTAATATGTGTATCAGGTATTGAAATATCTCCAGCCGTACGGAAGTTATTTGGGAACATACATTTCCCATTGATTTGCCTGGGACTTTAACCCCTTAAGGACCGGAGGTTTTTCCGTTTTTGCATTTTCGTTTTTTGCTCCTTGCCTTTAAAAAATCATAACTCTTTCAAATTTACACCTAAAAATCCATATGATGGCTTATTTTTTGCGCCACCAATTCTACTTTGTAATGACGTCAGTCATTTTGCCCAAAAATCTATGGTGAAGCGGGAAAAAAAATCATTGTGCGACAAAATTGAAAAAAAAAACGCTGTTTTGTAACTTTTGGGGGCTTCCGTTTCTACGTAGTACATTTTTCGGTAAAAATGACACCTGATATGTATTCTGTAGGTCCATACGATTAAAATGATACCCTACTTATATAGGTTTGATTTTGTCGGACTTCTGGAAAAAATCATAACTACATGCAGGAAAATTAATACGTTTAAAATTGTCATCTTCTGACCCCTATAACTTTTTTATTTTTCCGTGTATGGGGCGGTATGAGGGCTCATTTTTTGCGCCGTGATCTGAAGTTTTTAACGGTACCATTTTTGCATTGATAGGACTTATTGATCACTTTTTATTCATTTTTAAATGATATAAAAAGTGACCAAAAATGCACTATTTTGGACTTTGGAATTTTTTTGCGCGCACGCCATTGACCGAGCGGTTTAATTAATGATATATTTTTATAATTCGGACATTTCCGCACGCGGTGATACCACATATGTTTATTTTTATTTTTATTTACACTGTGTTTTTTTTTTTATTGGAAAAGGGGGGTGATTCAAACTTTTAATAGGGGAGGAGTTAAATGATCTTTATTCACTTTTTTTTTTCACTTTTTTTTTGCAGTGTTATAGGTCCCATAGGGACCTATAACACTGCACACACTGATCTTCTATGTTGATCACTGGTTTCTCATAAGAAACCAGTGATCAACGATTCTGCCGGATGACTGCTCATGCCTGGATCTCAGGCACTGAGCAGTCATTCGGCGATCGGACAGCGAGGAGGCAGGAAGGGGCCCTCCCGCTGTCCTGTCAGCTGTTCGGGATGCCGCGATTTCACCGCGGCTATCCCGAACAGCCCACTGAGCTAGCCGGGATGCTTTCGGTTTCACTTTAGACGCGGCGTTCAACTTTGAACGCCGCGTCTAAAGGGTTAATAGCGCGCGGCACAGCGATCAATGCCGCGCGCTATTAGCCACGGGTCCCGGCCGTTGTTAGAGGCCGGGCCCGACCCGCTATGACGCGGGGCCACGCCGTGGCCCCGCGTTATAGATCGGGAGTGGACACATGACGTTCCAGTACGTCATGTGTCCTTAAGGGGTTAAACAAAAACCCTGACCCTCACAAATGGGGGTAGTTAAGGGTTAAATTAACTATCCTATGTTTGTTGTTACCATATAAGTAACATGTGTGCCAAGTTTCATGTTAATATCTTTGGCCGTTTGGACGTAATGCTGGAACATACACACACATACATACACACACACATTGGGGGAGATTTATCATTATGTGTATATTATCTATTATCCCTTTACACTGCTTGTCTATTGTACACTCTTGCTCAGAATTTACTAAGGCTGTGCATGTCCTTTGATAAATCAACGTCCCCCCTCACTCTACTATACACTCCTTCTCTACTTCACAGGAAAAGTGGACGTAGGGTTTTTGTTCTATTGCTTTGAGGTCGGATTCCATTGAGGTTTTCTGTCCATCATAAAAAACGCCAGAAAAACTGTCCCAGCTTTTTCCTGCATTTTGTCAGTTTTTCTTGCATTTTTGCTGGTGTGTGGAAACAAAAAAATGTTGTAAACTTTTTTTTTCTTCGAACTTTAGATACGTGAATGCGGAGGACTATGTTAGATTTTGTGGAATGTGATGATGAACAGCGTCTTTTATTAAAAATGTCAATGAAAGGGTTAACGAGGGCTGTGGGGGGAGTGTTTTAAAAAAAAAATTTTCAATGTGTTTTGTTTTTTTATAATTGAATTTTCAGGGTTAGTAGTGGAAGCCGTCTTGGAGACAAATCCATTACTAAGCCAAGGCTTAGTGTTAGCTACCAAAACAGCTAGCGCTAACCCCCAATTATTACCCCAGTACCCACCGCCACAGGGGTGCCGAGAAGAGCTGGTACCAACAGGCCCGGAGCTTCAAAAATGGCGCTCCTGGGTATAGGCGGTAACAGGCTAGGGTTATTTAGGCTTGGGAGGGCCAGTAACAATGGTCCTCACCCACCCTGGTAACATCAGGCTGTTGCTGCTTGGTTGGCATCTGGTGGATACTGAAAAAATGAGGAAACCACACACTTTTTTTAAATTTATTTATTAAAAATAAAAAAAACGCATAGGGTTCCCCCTATTTTTTAGTATCAGCCAGATACCAGCCAAGCAGCAACAGCCTGACATTACCAGGGTGGGCGAGGACCATTGTTACTGGCCCTCCCCAGCCTAAATAACACCAGCCTGTTACTGCCTAGGCCCAGGAGCGCCATTTTTGATGCTCTAGACCTGTTGGTACCGGCTCTTCCCGACACCCCTGTGGTGGTGGGTAACGGGGTAATAATTGGGGGTTAGTGCTAGCTGATTTTGGGGCTAACGCTAAGCCCTCGCTTAGTAATGGATTCCATCTATAAGACAGCTTCCACTACTAACCCTGAAAATTCAATTATAAAAAACAAGACACATTGAAAAAAAAATTATTTAAAAAAAATACTCCCCCCACAGCCCTCATTAACCGTTTTATTGAAATTAAAAAAAAACACTGGTCATCGTCGCAGTCCACCGAATCTGACGTAGTCCTCTGCATTCATGTATCTGAAATGAGAAGAAAAGAAAAAAAAGAAATATGGGTTAGTACATTTTTTTTTGCTCTCCCCTGGGAAGAGCGCACATAATGCAGCATGTTCCGAAACATGGAGGCTCCAATTGTTGCTAAACTACAACTCCCATCATGGGGGGCTGTAGTTAAGCAACAGCTGGAGTCTCCCTGTTTGGGAACACACTGCCAGAAAGGCTCTGTTCATATTATGCAAAACGCATAATGTGAGCAGAGATCTGTCCCTCTGCCCTTGGACTACTACTCCTATCATGGGAAAGAGTCTGTCCCATGATTGGAGTAGTTGTAGTACCGCAGCGCTGCTGAGGGATGCCACTTGCACATCCCCGGCTGCCGGACTTTTAATACTACTACTGCCATCATGGACAGGCTCTGCCCATGATGGGAGTTATAGTCCAGGGGCTGAGGTGCAGATCGCACCGGGTCATTCTGCAGAGACCCGCTACGATCCGCATTTATTAAGATAACAAGTCGGCGGTACATGCGTCTACACTGCGCTGCCACCGGCTTCTATATACACTGTCATTATTCATAATCCCCGCTGCCGGGAGAGGGGAGCTCTGATTGGTCAATAGCTATCCACCAATCATTGCTCCCGTGTTCCGGCGGGGATTATGAATTATTACAGTGTATATAGAAACCGTCGGCTTGTAAAGTTAATAAATGCGGATCGCAACAGATCTCCAGAGAATGATCTGCTGCGATCCGCGTTTAAATTAAAAATGCGGCGGTACATGCAGCTACACTGCAATCCTGTGCTCCTATATACACTGATATAATTCATAATCTCCACCACCCGAACACGGGAGCTCTGATTGGTGGATAGCTATTGACCAATCAGAGCTCCCCTCTCCCGGCGGCGGGGATTATGAATTATTACAGTGTATATAGAAGCCAGCGGCAGCACAGTGTAGCTGCATGTACCGCCAGTTTTTTAGCTTAAATGTGGATCGCAGCAGATCATTCTCTGGAGATCTGTTGCGATCCGCATTTATTAACTATACAAACCGGCGGTATATGTGTCTACACGCTGTGCTGCTGTCAGCTTCTATATACACTGTAATAATTCATAATCCCCGCCGGAACACAGGAGCTCTGATTGATGGATAGCTATTGACCAATCAGAGCTCCCCTCTCCCGGCAACGGGGATTATGAATTATGACAGTGTATACAAGAGCGGCGTGCAGCGCAGTGTAGCCGCATGTAGCGCTGGCTTGAATAGTTAATAAATGTGGATCGCAGCGGATCTCTGGATAATGACCTGCTGCGATCTGCACCTCAGCCCCTGGACTACAACTCCCATCATGGGCAGAATCTGTCCATGATGGGAGTAGCAGCCCTTACTGTGTCAAAATAGACACTTTGGTACGTGTCCTCCGAGGTGGTGTATATTTGCGCAAGAAAATGCTCTTTGCCCAGTTTTTTTGCGCAAAAAAAAATGCAATTAGTAAATTGGATTCTATAGTAGAAAGTGCTCTATGGGAAACATAACCGTAGACAAGGGGATGAAAAATTCTATCAAAATTTACGCAAAAAGGCGCCAAAAAAACACGCGCAAATTTTTGTGCAAAAAATAGACACAAAACAGCTCTATATAAAATGATAAATTCCCCCCATTGAGTTTTATATATATAGATTTAAAGAATGCAAGCAGCAACAGTCTGACGTTACCAGGGTGGGCAAGGAGTATTGTCACTGGTCCTCCCCAGCCTAAATAAAAGCAACCTGTTACCGCCTAGGCCCAGAAGCTCCAATTTTGATGCTCCAGGTCTGTTGGTACCAGCACTTCCCAGTACCCCCGTGACAGTGGGTACTGGGGTAATATTGGGGGTTAGCGCTAGCTGTTTTTGGTGCTTACGCTAAGCCCTGGCTTAGTAATGGATTATATCTATATCTATAAAACAGCTTCCACGACTAAGCCTGAATAATAAATAAGTAAAAATCAACACATGGGAAAATACATTTATTACAAAAATGAAGCCGGGTCAAACCCGGGTTTGGGGGGCTCGGCTCGGTCAACTCTAATTGAAACGTTTTCAGCAGTATAAAATGTGACTTGTGCCCAAAAAAGGACATGACTTCATGCATAAAAAGATTTTAGAGTCCGGCAGAATTGGGTATACAAGATTTAGAATTAGTAATTACCTTTTATTTTTTTCCTCCCAAAGAATATGGTAGAAGAAGCTACGGGTTTGTTATTTGATGCCACGGGAAAAAGGTTCTTCATACGCAATGTGAAAATTTTGATTCCCGATTCCTGGTCTGCAAGAAACTATTCGAGACCCAAAACAGAAACATATGATAAGGTACAGAAAAAAGTGCTGGAAGATTTATATGGATAAAATATTGGTATCAAAATTACTTTGTTTCTTTATGTTGAAGTCTGTAGAAGAGAAATAAAGTGTTTGCTATGTTTTTATATGTTTTTGCTATTTTTGTTTTAGTTTCGTTTCTTGTTTTTGTAACTATTTATAAATACTAGATTTAAAAGGACAGAATGTTGATCCAGGGATTTATATAGGTTGGACTTGATGGACTCTTGATGGTCTTTTTCCAAGCTTATAAACTATAAACTATTTCTTGGGAGCAGCCATGTTAGAAAAACAACTACCTAAAAATATGGGAAATTGATGCTAGAACTGATCCCATTCATTTGAATAGGACCATTCACAATCATCCAGTGTCTCAATTTTGATGCCAGGTGGTTGGACTAGCCAGAGGGCACCAGACAGGGGAACACAGCTTGCTGCTTACCCCTGTCCGCTGTCCAGAAACAGTGGACGCCAGATGCCATAAAACTGATTGCCAGACATATATGAACCCAAGGGATAAAAGATTACCTACCCATCAAGGCTAGTATATAGCCTTTATGTGCAGACCTCGTGGTGTCCTTTGGTGTGTGACGTCAAGGGCAGTCGAAAGCAATGGCTGGATGTTAAAGCTTGATACAGAACGACTGGTTGAAGCAGAGTTGTAGCTGCAGTACAAGATCTGTCTCGGAGTCCTCGGGTTGGTGTGTACTGTGTGAATATCGGTGGTGCGGTATTAAAACTCCTAGATGCGTTTCAGGGCACTGATTTATCAGAACGGCCCTTTCTTCAGTAGGCATATGTACTTTCTGAAGCTACAAATCCTTTATATAGTTATAAGGTCACAATCTAATTTATAAGGTAAAGGTGTTACTTTGAAAACAGACGAAACCTGAGATGGATCACTAAGGTTGTTATAAACATATAAATCCAGAACTGGAATCAGTATAGCAAAGGTTACTGCATACTTTGCTAAATAGAAACTTAGTTGCCGCACTATGTGTATAAACATGTAGATCTATTGCAATTGCAAAGTGAATTAATGTAATAAAATAAAATAGAAATCAAGTGGCAAATGAATGAATACATTGTGAGGGAAAATAGAAAAAAGAGGAATAAAAATAAAAAGGAATAAACATAAAGTTTTTATACAAGGTTTCCAATACAGTTTTTTCACAAAGGTGTACCATGCCCATCATATTTACTGTTAATCAGACTTTACCTATTTTCATTAATGCAGAGTTTTTTTATTTTTATCCTTATTATTATTATTATTATATGTCTATTTTTATTATTTTCATTTTAATTTTTATTCCTATTTTCATTTTTATTTTTTATTATTATTTATATTTATTTTTATATTTATATTTTTATATTTATTTTTATTCCTTTTTATTTTTATTACTCTTTTTTCTATTTTCCATCACAATGTATTCATTCATATGCCACTTGATTTCTATTTTATTTTATTATATTAATTCACTTTACAATTTCAATAGATCTACATGTTTATACACATAGTGCGGCAACTAAGTTTCCATTTAGCCAAGTATGCAGTAACCTTTGCTATACTGATTCCAGTTCGGGATTTATATGTTTATAACAACCTTAGTGATCCATCTCAGGTTTCGTCTTTTTTCAAAGTAACACCTTTACCTTATAAATTAGATTGTGACCTTATAACTATATAAAGGATTTGTGGCTTCAGAAAGTACTATGATGTCACAAACTCCCGGCACCGGCTCCAGCATTTGGAACAGTTTGTTCCAAACGCTGAGCAGTGGAGTACCCCTTTAACAAATACCATTATAATAAGGAATCTCATAGATGTATTGAAGATTGACCTTGTTGGAGAGTCAACCCAACCGAACGCTGTTCTCCTGGCAAGACCCTCATCTGCATGCCCCGTAGAACTTATATAGAAAACATTTTCTTTCTAACTGCCTGCAATAGAGACTGTTCCCATAATTAAGATGTATTTGTGTGTTTATAATATCAGGCAGATATAATCATCGCTGATCCCACCCTGAAGTACGCAGATGATCCTTATACGTTACAGTACGGAGGCTGCGGGAAACCAGGTCAATACATTCACCTCACCCCAAATTTTATGACTGATGACTCCCTCATCTCAGTGTACGGACCCCGAGGTAAGAGAGGAAGGTTTTTACCTTTTTTTTGTCTTAATAGATAAGAAAATGAATTATATCTTAGTATAATTATTTAGTGCCTAAAATGTTCATATTGACCGGATGTGCAAATTAATGAATATTTACTGTTATACTGTAAAAGTCTCTTGTGAAAACATCAACCAACAAAGATTGTGAAAATCACCCAAAAAAAAAGTGGCAAAAAAATATAATGACAACTTTTTTTTGTCTTGGTGATTATCTGACTTACCATGTGTCCAGCTAACAAAATCCCAGCAATGTATTTTTTAAAGGGGTACTCCGGTGGAAAACTTTTTTTTTCAAATGAACTGTTGCCAGAAAATTAAACTGATTTTTAAATTACTTCTATTAAAAAAAATCTTAATCCTTTTAATACTTTTTAGCAGCTGTATGCTGCAGAGGAAATTCTTTTCTTTTTGAATTTCTTTTTTGTCTTGTCCACAGTGCTCTCTGCTGACACCTCTGTCAGTGTCAGGAACTGTCCAGAGCAGCATAGGTTTTCTATGGGGATTTTCTCCTGCTCTGGACAGTTCCTGATACGGGCATTAGGTGTCAGCAGAGAGCACTGTGGACAACACAAAAAAGAAATTCCAAAAAGAAAGATTTTCCTCTGTAGCAAACAGCTGCTAAAAAGTACTGGAAGGGTTAAGATGTTTTAATAGAAATAATTGACAAATCTGTTTAACTTTCTGGCAACAGTTAATTTAAAAAAAATAAAAAATTCCACCGGAGTACCCCTTTAAGGCTGGAGAGAGACATCCATCCAGTTTAGGTTATATTTCTGCAATGTTGATAAAAAGAATGACAAAAATTCTCACAAAATTCTGGAAATCAGAAAAAAAACTACAAGTAATCTAGTGGCCATACCAGACAGAGGACTTTGTATACAATGTTTCATTTCCATTGTTAAAGGGGTACTCCGGTGGAAAACTTTTTTTTTTTTTTAATCAACTGGGGCCAAAAAGTTATACAGATTTGTAAATTACGTCTATTTAAAAATCTTAATCCTTCCAGTACTTACCAGCGGCTGTAAAATACAGAGGAAGTTCTCTTTTTTTTTTTTTCTGACCAGGGCGCTCTCTGCTGCCACCACTGTCCATGTCAGGAACTGTCCAGAGTAGGAGCAAATCCCCATAGCAAACCTCTCCTGCTCTGGACAGTTCTTGACATGGACAGAGGTGTCAGCAGAGAGCACTGTGGTCAGACTGAAAATAAATAAAAAAAGAAAAGAACTTCCTGTGGAGCATACAGCCGCCAATATGTATTGGAAGGAGTAAGATTTTTCAATAGAAGTAATTCACAAATCTCTCCCAACATAAGAGACAACCTTGGCACTGCAGACACTCCTCCGGGATAAATGAACAAGCAGCTGATTCCTCACCGGCTGACAGTCCGCAATAGAGTGGGGCAACACGGATCCAATACAGCACAATATGTACCAACTTCAAGGAGAAACAAAAGAGACCGTGGTACTCACCAAAGATGCTTGAGATGACTTTATTCACCGCAGGGAGACAACGGACAGGACAAACCGGGGTGCTTCTGGACGAGGATCAGTTGAAGCATCAAAGTACGCAAAACGGTTCCGTTGTCCAGAAGCACCCCTGTTTGTCCTGTCCGTTGTCTCCCTGCAGTGTCACCCGGTGAATAAAGTCATCTCAAGCATCTTTGGTGAGTGCCACGGTCTCTTTTGTTTCTCCTTGGAGTTTGTACATAATTCACAAATCTGTTTAACTTTCTGACACCAATTGATTAGAATTTTTTTTTTTCCCCCCAGTGGTGTAAAAGGTGTTAAAAGGGAAAATGGAAAGAGCTTCCTTATCAATACAACCCTTTAATATTGGGCAGACTAGATGGGTTGAATGGTTCTTATCTGTTGACACGATCTATATTTAAATAGTAGTGCACCGACAGTTATCACTCCCACAATTGAAAAACCTGCGCCCAACCTCGCTAACAGCTTTCTTGGCCAACACACCCGGTAAAGCAAACAAAAAGGAATGTCCAGCATCTCAGGGTGCAGTAAAACAGGAACTCTTTATTTGGATCTATTAAAATGGCATAACAACCAACAGAAAATGCCTTTTGGCATTTTCTGTTGGTTGTTATGCCATTTTAACAGATCCAAATAAAGAGTTCCTGTTTTACTGCATCCCGAGACGCTAGACATTCTTTTTGTTTTCTCTGTTTAAAAGTTCTGGTGTGAGAAAAGTTTTGATAAAGGAGTTAGGTGCTTTAAAATAACAAAGAAACCATACTCACCAACATGTTTCCATATAAAGATTACGATACATTAAAGGGGCATTCCGGGGGGGGGGGGGGGGGGGGGGGAAACCTCTTTATTTTATTTTATTTTATTTTTTTAAATCAACTGGTTCCAGAAAGTTACAGATTTGTCAGTTACTTCTATTAAAAAATCTTATTCCTTTCAATATTTCCAGCTGCTGAAGTTGAGTTGTTCTTTTCTGTCTGGCAACAGTGCTCTCTGCTGACATCTCTGCTTGTCTCGGGAACTGCACAGAGGAGAAGAGGTTTGCTATGGGGATTTGTTTCTACTCTGGACAGTTCCCGAGACAGGTGTCACCAGCAAGCACTTATACAGAAAAGAACAACTCAACTTCAAGAGCTCATATGTACTGAAAGGATTAAGATTTTTTAATAGAAATAATTTACAAATATGTTAAACTTTTTGGAGCCAGTTGATTATATATATATATATATATATATATATATATATATATATATATAGTTTTTTTTCCCTGGATAACCCCTTTAAATGTGCCATGACTGTGATTTACTATAACTACACCATTATACCATCTTTTGAGTGGTCGACTTGTGATAAAAATGATGCACTCCGATTCAAAAAGTTAGCAAAAGTATACTATCTATTATCTATACCGGTGTATTATTATTATTTTTTTGTATTTTGTACCCTGTGCTGCCCGGTCTTCCTACCTTAACATTGTTGGACAGGAAAGACAACCCATGTTATTTATCTACCGTATTTTTCACCGTATAAGACGCACTTTTTCTTCCCCAAAACTGGGGGGGAAAAGTCGGTGCGTCTTATGCGGCGAATACACCCCTATCGCGGTGGTCCCTGCGGCCATAAACGGACGGGACCCGAGGCTAATACAGGACATCACCGATCGCGGTGATGCCCTGTATTAACCCTTCAGATGCGACAATCAAAGCTGACCGCCGCGTCTGAAGGGAAAGTGACACTAACCAGGCTGTTCAGTCTGACTGTTCGGGACCGCCGCTATTTTACCGCGGCGGTCCCAAACAGCCTGACTGAATAGCCGGGTTAGTGCTTACAGGACACTGGGAGGGACCTTACCTGCCTCCTCGGTGTCTTCTCCGTTCAGGGATCCCCTGTATGGCCGGCACTCTCCTTCCTCGTCATCACGTCGTCGCGTACGTGCGTCGGCGTGCGTAACGACGTGATGGCGGCGACCGAGAGCGAGGATTCCCGGCCGGCAGCAGAGACGTTCTGAAGCGACGGGGACATGATGACAGCGATGAAGCGACATCCAGGGCAGGGGTGACGGGTCCGGAGCGGCGGGGACACGTGAGTATTACCTCCTATGCAGTGGTCTTCAATCTGCGGACCTCCAGATGTTGCAAAACTACAACTCCCAGCATGCCCGGACAGCCGTTGGCTGTCCGGGCATGCTGGGAGTTGTAGTTTTGCAACATCTGGAGGTCCGCAGGTTGAAGACCACTATTGGGTTCAAAATCTTTATTTTTTTTAGATTTTGCACCTATAAATTGGGTGCGTCTTATACGCCGGTGCGTCCTATAGGGCAAAAAATACGGTATCATTGTTGCTTTTTTCTCTCCAACAAGGTTTAGATAGGAAGGCTGGGTACTCAGCTAGTCGATAATTATATCTATGCCATTTTTGGAAATACAGAAGCTAAGTGACAGCCGCTACTTCTCTTCATGTCTTCAATATGGCTGCTTCAGGAGACAGATAATCTCTTTAGGAGTCTGGGAAAGCTGGGAGAATACTGTGAGCCCTGCACTATGTACTTCCTGTCATTCAGTTCTCACGGTCTTCTGAATAGAATATCTGTTGGTAACAGGAAAGCTGTGTGGCAAGATTTCCTAGTCTTCTGAATTCTAGCAGTGACAGGCTGTCCATCCTACCTCCACTATTCGCTGCAGAAACTGTGCCATGCCCACTTTCTGCCCATACACTGCTGTCTTCTTTACCCCCTTAATCTTTTTTCAGCCTGCCATAAATATTCTCTTCCCATCCATCCCATACCTTCTCCCTGCCCTCACAATAACTATTCTTTGTAACTGCCTTCTGGACAGTTAAATCCTACTTTACCATGAGATTCACAGAATTTTTAAAACTCTCGGACAATCTCTGCAGCTCAAGCATAACAGGATCAAACAATGTACTATCGAACAACTATCAGACTTATATAAGTGGGTTTACAATAAATAGATTGAATTCCAATGTTTTATAAAAACTAAACACAATATTTTCTATGTTGCTTTGTAAATATGACCATTTTTATTTAAAATGAATATGCAGTATTACCTTTTTCTTATGTATAACCTTTGACCTGTGCCGGAATGCTTTGGCGCCAGATTGTAAATGTATTTATGTCTACCACGTCCCCTGCCACATCAGACTGCATATGTCCACAATTGAAAAAGGGAGGGCTCACTCCCGAAACACGTCTTGCCCATGTTCTACCCCCATATGTATGTGTTTCAATAAAATATTGTTACATAATACTCTGGGTACCATCCACATTATTGCACCATCCGAGCGGCGCCGGCAAAGAGGGTTCTCCTTTTTTCTTCAATCCGTATCCTGTTCCAAGACTCCTGCCGACCCCCGTGAGGACATCGGCCGCAACCCGCAGGCTGCAGCACCGGAATATCGTTCACTACCCCAATACGGAGGGGTTCCATGCATGAACCCAAGATTCACCTAAGGTGAGCATATTACCTGACCATTCGCTTTAACGAGTGTCATCGGAATTACACGAGGCGCTGTCCTCCATTTTTTTGCTTTTCTATTCAAACAATGTACTGGAAGTCTCATAGTCTAGTCTGTAACACGTCTGGTATATCTCATGATCACATTATTATTGTGCTGTGGGGATGGAGAGTGTTGGTATCGGGACATCCTTTTGCTCTACTGTATTTTTATTTGACATATAAGAAATATGTGCATATATATATATATATATATATATATATATATATATATATATGTAAATTTTTACTTTTAATTCTTCAAATTATTTATTTATATTACCTTCAGGTAGAGTGTTTGTTCATGAATGGGCTCATCTCCGATGGGGAGTTTTTGATGAGTACAGCCTAGATAATCCTTTCTACATTGGGGGAAATCATAAAGTAGAGGCAACAAGGTGAGTCACTTAAATAAGTATAATGTATGAAGTCAGTTAAACCGTGGACAAATAACACGTTACACTATTAAAAACATATCCCAGGGTGGAAGAAGCATGATAGAGACGAACCCAGTGTTATGATGAATTTGTTATAAAAAAAAAAAAATTGAGCACTACAGGATTTAGTTAAAGTGTAGCTCCCACCAAGTAATATATAATATAATCTGTCCCTACCTATTAGTAATCTAGCCCTAACCCCCTACCTGGCTTTTAAAAAAATTAAATCACTTTAATAGAGCAGATTTAGTGCTTCTAAATCTGCTCTATAAAGCAGGGCAGGAAGCAGCGCGTCCCAGCAAGCGCAACGTCACTGATGCCTTGCTGGGCGCTTGCTTCCGCCCTCAGATCGTCTATGCAGCGCTTCTGTCGGGAGCGCTCATAGATGATCTGCCAATAGCACGGCAGGCAGCTCCGGGGTCTCCTCCTCCCTGTTTACCTGTGCATGTGCTATCCAGGGAGGAGGAGTAGAGGAGCATCGCCGGCCTGCCGTGCACGATAATACTGCCGAGACCCGGGACCGATTACAATAATGGTAGCTATTCTAAATAACTTACCCATCCGGAGGATCAGCGCAGCAATGAGTGCGAGCGCTGCCTCCGGACAGGGTAACGGGGGCGGGCGGGGCCGCGCGCGAGGCCAGTGGAGCTGGCCAATGCGCGTAGCCCCAGTTGTCAGTGTGCTTGCTCTCGCCTGTTTGATTGACAGGCGGGAGCGAGCACAGCAGTGCCTGGATTTCAACTCATTGCCAGGCTGAAATGAGTCGAAATCCAGTAGTGACGTCACTGCTGAATGCATTCGGCCACTAGGAGGGCGACCCCTAGTGGCCGAATTTAAAAGTGATTTTAAACTTGTTTAAAATCACTTTTTTTAATTAAAGTATATTAGAGATATGTTGTAGTACTTAAGTACTACAACATATCAATTTTTTTACTTCATGACAGTGCCCATTTAAATTGTTTCTTCTTGTAGCCCAAGAGGTTGCAAGAAGAAACTATTTAAGCAGTAATATTTAGAGTTCAATCCCCAAATGTTTGCTCACAAATTCTCATCTAGGGAGTGCTAGACACATTCGAAAGGAAAATTATACAGACAAACATGAAGCCATCTGGTTGAGTACAAGTAGTACCGTATTTTTCGCCCTATAGGACGCACCGGCGTATAAGACGCACCCTATTTTTAGGTGCAAAATCTAAAAAATTCAAGATTTTGAACCCAATAGTGGTCTTCAACCTGCGGACCTCCAGATGTTGCAAAATTACAACTCCCAGCATGCCCGGACAGCCAACGGCTGTCCTGGCATGCTGGGAGTTGTAGTTTTGCAACATATGGAGGTCCGCAGGTTGAAGACCACTGGTATAGGAGGTAATACTCATGTGTCCCCGCCGCTCCGGACCTGTCACCGCTGCCCTGAATGTCGCTCCATCGCTGTCGCCGTGTTCCCGTCGCTCCGGAACGTCTCTGCTGCCGGCCGGGTATCCTCGCTCTCCGTCGCCGCCATCACGTCGTTACGCACGGCGACGCACGTACGCGACGACGTGATGATGAGGAAGGAGAGCGCCGGCCATACAGGGGATCCCTGAATGGAGAAGACACTGAGGAGGCAGGTAAGGTCCCTCCCGGTGTCCTGTAAGCACTAACCCGGCTATTCAGTCGGGCTGTTCGGGACCGCCACAGTGAAATCGCGGCGGTCCCGAACAGCCCGACTGAGCAGCCGGGTTAGTGTCACTTTCCCTTCAGACGCGGCGGTCAGCTTTGATCGCCGCGTCTGAAGGGTTAATACAGGGCATCACCGCGATCGGTGATGTCCTGTATTAGCCGTGGGTCCCGGCCGTTGATGGCTGTAGGGACCGCCTCGATAGGGGTGTATTCGCCGTATAAGACGCACCAACTTTTCCCCCCCAGTTTTGGGGAAGAAAAAGTGCGTCTTATACGGCGAAAAATACGGTAAGTTAATGAAAATTGATAAATGGCATGTTTCGGAATGAGACTGTCACGATGCCGGCTGGCAGGAGGTGGATCCTCTGTGCCAGAGAGGGATTGGCATGGACCGTGCTAGTGGACCGGTTCTAAGCTACCACTGGTGTTCACCAGAGCCCGCCGCAAAGCGGGATGGTCTTGCTGCGGCGGTAGTAACCAGGTCGTATCCACTAGCAACGGCTCAACCTCTCTGACTGCTGAAGATAGGCGCGGTACAAGGGAGTAAACAAAAGCAAGGTCGGACGTAGCAGAAGGTCGGGGCAGGCAGCAAGGATCGTAGTCAGGGGCAACGGCAGGAGGTCTGGAACACAGGCTAGGAACACACAAGGGAACGCTTTCACTAGGCACAAGGGCAACAAGATCCGGCGAGGGAGTGCAGGGGAAGTGAGGTATACATAGGGAGTGCACAGGTGAAGACACTAATTGGAACCACTGCGCCAATCAGTGGCGCAGTGGCCCTTTAAATCGCAGAGACCCGGCGCGCGCGCGCCCTAGGGAGCGGGGCCGCACGCGTCGGGACAGGACCGAGGGAGAGCGAGTCAGGTACGGAAGCCGGGGTGCGCATCGCGAGCGGGCGCCACCCGCATCGCGAATCGCATCCCGGCTGGAGGCGGTATCGCAGCGCACCCGGTCAGTGGATCTGACCGGGGCGCTGCCGTAGCAAGGATGTTGCGAGCGCTCCGGGGAGGAGCGGGGACCCGGAGCGCTCGGCGTAACAGTACCCCCCCCTTGGGTCTCCCCCTCTTCTTAGAGCCTGAGAACCTGAGGACCAGACTTTTATCTAGGATATTGTCCTCAGGTTCCCAGGATCTCTCTTCAGGACCACAGCCCTCCCAGTCCACTAAAAAAAAAGTTTTTCCTCTGACCTTTTTGGAGGCCAGTATCTCCTTTACGGTGAAGATGTCTGAAGAACCGGAGACAGGAGTAGGAGAAATGAGTTTGGGAGAGAAACGGTTGATGATGAGTGGTTTAAGAAGAGAGACATGAAAGGCATTAGGAATACGAAGAGAAGGAGGAAGAAGAAGTTTGTAAGAGACAGGATTAATTTGGCACAAAATTTTGAAAGGACCAAGATAGCGTGGTCCCAATTTGTAGCTGGGAACACGGAAGCGGACATATTTAGCGGAGAGCCATACCTTGTCTCCGGGAGAAAAAATGGGGGGAGCTCTTCTTTTCTTATCAGCAAACTTCTTCATGCGTGATGAAGCCTGTAAGAGAGAATTTTGGGTCTCTTTCCATATGGTGGAAAGATCACGAGTTATTTCATCCACAGCGGGCAAACCAGAGGGCAAGGGAGTAGGGAGGGGGGGAAGAGGGTGACTGCCGTACACCACGAAAAATGGGGATTTGGAAGAAGATTCAGAGACTCTGAAGTTGTACGAGAATTCGGCCCATGGAAGAAGATCTGCCTAGTCATCCTGGCGGGAGGAAACAAAATGCCGTAAATAATCACCCAGGACCTGGTTAATTCTTTCTACTTGCCCATTGGATTGAGGATGATAAGCAGAAGAAAAGTTTAATTTAATCTTGAGTTGTTTACAGAGAGCCCTCCAGAATTTTGACACGAATTGGACGCCTCTATCCGAGACGATCTGCGTGGGCAACCCGTGAAGACGAAAAATGTGTACAAAAAATTGTTTTGCCAACTGAGGCGCTGAAGGAAGACCAGGAAGAGGAATAAAATGTGCCATCTTGGAAAATCGATCAACGACCACCCAAACAACAGTGTTGCCACGGGATGGGGGTAAGTCAGTAATAAAGTCCATACCAATCAGAGACCAAGGCTGTTCGGGGACAGGCAGAGGATGAAGAAGACCAGCAGGCTTCTGGCGAGGAGTTTTATCCCGGGCACAGACAGTGCAGGCCCGCACAAAATCAACAACATCCGTTTCCAGAGTCGGCCACCAATAGAAACGAGAGATGAGTTGCAAGGATTTCTTGATGCCCGCATGGCCTGCGAGAAGGGAGGAGTGACCCCATTTGAGGATTCCGAGGCGTTGGCGTGGAGAGACGAAGGTCTTCCCTGGAGGAGTTTGCCTGATGGAGGCTGGAGAAGTGGAGATCAGGCAGTCAGGAGGAATGATGTGTTGCGGAGAGAGCTCTACTTCCGAGGCATCCGAGGAACGAGAGAGAGCATCGGCCCTAATGTTCTTATCGGCAGGGCGAAAGTGAATTTCAAAATTAAACCGGGCAAAGAACAGAGACCACCTGGCCTGGCGAGGATTCAGCCGTTGGGCAGACTGGAGATAGGAGAGATTCTTGTGATCGGTGTAAATAATAACCGGAAATTTTGATCCCTCCAGCAGATGCCTCCATTCCTCAAGTGCTAATTTAATGGCCAGTAGCTCTTGATCCCCGATGGAGTAGTTCCTCTCCGCCGGAGAGAAGGTCCTAGAAAAGAAACCACAAGTAACAGCATGCCCAGAAGAATTTTTTTGTAGAAGAACCGCTCCCGCTCCTACTGAGGAGGCATCAACCTCCAATAGGAAGGGTTTAGATGGGTCAGGTCTGGAGAGCACGGGAGCAGAAGAAAAGGCAGACTTGAGCCGTTTAGAGGCGTCTTCCGCTTGAGGAGGCCATGACTTAGGATTGGCATTCTTCTTGGTTAAAGCCACGATAGGAGCCACAATGGTGGAAAAATGTGGAATAAATTGTCTGTAATAGTTGGCGAACCCCAAAAAACGTTGGATGGCACGGAGTCCGGAGGGGCGTGGCCAATCTAAGACGGCAGAGAGTTTGTCTGGGTCCATTTGTAGTCCCTGGCCAGAGACCAAGTATCCTAGGAAAGGAAGAGATTGACATTCAAACAGACATTTCTCCATTTTGGCATAAAGTTGATTGTCTCGAAGTCTCTGAAGAACCATGCGGACATGCTGGCGGTGTTCTTCTAGGTTGGCAGAAAAAATCAGAATATCGTCCAGATACACAACAACACAGGAATATAAGAGATCACGAAAAATTTCATTAACAAAGTCTTGGAAGACGGCAGGGGCGTTGCACAGGCCAAAGGGCATGACCAGATACTCAAAGTGTCCATCTCTAGTGTTAAATGCCGTTTTCCATTCGTCCCCCTCCCTGATGCGGATGAGATTGTAAGCACCTCGTAAGTCCAGTTTGGTAAAGATGTGGGCACCTTGGAGGCGATCAAAGAGTTCCGAGATAAGAGGTAGAGGGTAGCGGTTCTTTACCGTGATTTTATTAAGTCCGCGGTAGTCAATGCAAGGACGTAAGGAGCCATCTTTTTTGGATACAAAGAAAAATCCAGCTCCGGCAGGAGAAGAAGATTTGCGGATAAACCCCTTTTTTAAATTTTCCTGGATGTACTCGGACATAGCAAGAGTCTCTGGGGCGGACAGAGGATAAATTCTGCCCCGGGGTGGAGTAGTGCCCGGGAGGAGGTCAATAGGACAGTCATAAGGCCTGTGAGGAGGTAGAGTCTCAGCTTGTTTCTTGCAAAATACGTCAGCATAGTCCATATAGGCCTTAGGGAGACCGGTTACAGGGGGAACCACAGGGTCACGGCAGGGAGTACTGGAAACCGGTTTAAGGCAGTCCTTGAAACAAGAGGTACCCCAGCTCTTGATCTCCCCTGTGGACCAATCCAGGGTTGGGGAATGGCGTTGAAGCCACGGTAGTCCAAGGAGAATTTCGGAAGTGCAATTGGGGAGGACCAAGAACTCAATTTTTTCATGATGAGGTCCGATGCACATTAGAAGGGGCTCCGTGCGGTAACGTATGGTACAGTCCAATCTTTCATTGTTAACACAATTGATGTAGAGGGGTCTGGCGAGACTGGTTACCGGGATGTTGAACCTGTTGATGAGAGAGGCCAAAATAAAGTTTCCTGCAGATCCGGAATCCAAGAAGGCCATAGTAGAGAAGGAGAAGGTAGATGCAGATATCCGCACAGGCACAGTAAGACGTGGAGAAGCAGAGTTGACATCAAGGACTGTCTCACCTTTGTGCGGAGTCAGCGTGCGTCTTTCCAGGCGGGGAGGACGGATAGGACAATCCTTCAGGAAGTGTTCGGTACCGGCACAGTACAGGCAGAGATTCTCCATGCGGCGTCGTGTCCTCTCTTGAGGTGTCAGGCGAGACCGGTCAACTTGCATAGCCTCCACGGCGGGAGGCACAGGAACGGATTGCAGAGGACCAGAGGAGAGAGGAGCTGGGGAGAAAAAACGCCTCGTGCGAACAAAGTCCATATCCTGGCGGAGCTCCTGACGCCTTTCGGAAAAACGCATGTCAATGCGAGTGGCAAGATGAATGAGTTCATGTAGATTAGCAGGAATTTCTCGTGCGGCCAGAACATCTTTAATGTTGCTGGATAGGCCTTTTTTAAAGGTCGCGCAGAGGGCCTCATTATTCCAGGATAGTTCAGAAGCAAGAGTACGGAATTGTATGGCGTACTCGCCAACGGAAGAATTACCCTGGACCAGGTTCAGCAGGGCAGTCTCAGCAGAAGAGGCTCGGGCAGGTTCCTCAAAGACACTACGAATTTCCGAGAAGAAGGAGTGTACAGAGGCAGCGACGGGGTCATTGCGGTCCCAGAGCGGTGTGGCCCATGACAGAGCTTTTCCAGACAGAAGGCTGACTACGAAAGCCACCTTAGACCTTTCAGTAGGAAACTGGTCCAACATCATCTCCAAGTGCAGGGAACATTGTGAAAGAAAGCCACGGCAAAACTTAGAGTCCCCATCAAATTTATCCGGCAAGGATAGTCGTAGGCCTGAAGCGGCCACTCGCTGCGGAGGAGGTGCAGGAGCTGGCGGAGGAGATGATTGCTGAAGCTGTGGTAGTAGCTGCTGTAGCATCACGGTCAGTTGAGACAGCTGGTGGCCTTGTTGCGCTATCTGTTGTGACTGCTGGGCGACCACCGTGGTGAGGTCGGCGACAACTGGCAGAGGTACTTCAGCGGGATCCATGGCCGGATCTACTGTCACGATGCCGGCTGGCAGGAGGTGGATCCTCTGTGCCAGAGAGGGATTGGCGTGGACCGTGCTAGTGGACCGGTTCTAAGCTACTACTGGTGTTCACCAGAGCCCGCCGCAAAGCGGGATGGTCTTGCTGCGGCGGTAGTAACCAGGTCGTATCCACTAGCAACGGCTCAACCTCTCTGACTGCTGAAGATAGGCGCGGTACAAGGGAGTAGACAAAAGCAAGGTCGGACGTAGCAGAAGGTCGGGGCAGGCAGCAAGGATCGTAGTCAGGGGCAACGGCAGGAGGTCTGGAACACAGGCTAGGAACACACAAGGGAACGCTTTCACTAGGCACAAGGGCAACAAGATCCGGCGAGGGAGTGCAGGGGAAGTGAGGTATACATAGGGAGTGCACAGGTGAAGACACTAATTGGAACCACTGCGCCAATCAGTGGCGCAGTGGCCCTTTAAATCGCAGAGACCCGGCGCGCGCGCGCCCTAGGGAGCGGGGCCGCGCGCGCCGGGACAGGACCGAGGGAGAGCGAGTCAGGTACGGAAGCCGGGGTGCGCATCGCGAGCGGGCGCCACCCGCATCGCGAATCGCATCCCGGCTGGAGGCGGTATCGCAGCGCACCCGGTCAGTGGATCTGACCGGGGCGCTGCCGTAGCGAGGATGTTGCGAGCGCTCCGGGGAGGAGCGGGGACCCGGAGCGCTCGGCGTAACAGAGACCTCATTCTTTCCTTTCTTTCTTCCTGATGAAGGTAGGTGTACACCAAAACATGTAGAGGGAGGCAATTTTTCTTGCTTTTAACTACATGCGTATTGTGCCCTAATAATGTTAAGACCGGCGACAAAAGCATAACCACAGTGGTGGAGCCCGACCGGACCCCACAACTATTACTGTGGAATTATTTCCACTAAATGTATGTTTGATATAGAGCACATGCACTTCTGGTTTTAACGGCACTGAAATCACTGGTTTAATTTTACATCTATTACAATAAAAGCTACGTTTTAGGGGAGTTTAATACTACTAGGGATTGTGTACCCCAGGAAATTGCCCTCGGGGTAATTGTGTTCATTTGAAGTTGGAATCCCCGACTCACCTGGGAAATTTGTGATTTATTATCTTCTTCTACATACCTTCCTTCCTATATTTTTTATTTAGTTATTCCTTGTTTTTGTTCTGCCTGTGCTTTAGAATAATATTCGTATAACTTGCTTTTCCTCTTTCTGCCTTATCTTATACTTTTCCCTCTCTTTTGAGTGGTGTGACTCTCTAGATTCCAAGCTTTCACTTACATATTTTCTGGTATATCTCATGATCACATTATTCTTGTGCTGTGGGGATGGAGAGTGTTGGTATCGGGACATCCTTTTGCTCTACTGTATTTTTATTTGACATATAAGAAATATGTGCATATTACATATTCTTTCACATATCAGATACCGAATCCCCCATTTGTGAATATTAAATCCAAGATTGCCTCCTTCCGAGTTGGCTTTTCAACTATTGTTGTAGAGGTAATCCCAGTAGGGAATTTAGAATTAGAGATGAGCGAATAGAATCTGACAATTCTGAATTTGTAAGAAATTTCCTGAAAAATTTGATTCGTAACGAGTCCGAATATCAACCGTGAATCGATAAAACAAATTGATTCATTAAACTCCATTTAGAGAGAGAGAGAGAGAGAGAGAGAGAGAGAGAGAGTAAAGAAAGTACTACACAGCGACTCTGTACTACTGCACTGGGGTAACATATAGCATAGTTCATAAGGTTGAAAAAAGACCAGAGTCCATCAAGTCCAATCTATAACCCTAATGAGTCCCTACTGAGTTGATCCAATGGAAGGCAAAAAGGCAAGGTAAAAATTCCTTCCCGACTCCAAATATGGCATCAGAATAAATCCCTGGATCAACCTCCTGTCCCTATAAATCTAGTATCCATTACCAGCAATGTTATTACTCTCCAAAAATGCATCCAGACATCTTTTGAATTCTTTTACAGAGTTAACCATGACCACTTCCTCCGGGAGGGAATTCCACAGTCTCACTGCTCTTACAGTAAAGAACCCTGTCTGTGCTGGTGTAGAAACCGTCTTTCCTCTAGATGTAGAGGATGCCCCCTTGTTATAAATACAGTCCTGGGTATAAATAGATCATGGAGAGATCTCTGTACGGTCCTCTTATATATTTATACATAGTTATTAGGTCGCCCCTAAGTCTTCTCTTTTCTTAACTAAATAACCCTAATTCTGATAATCTTTCTGGGTACTGTAGTCCTCCCATTCCCCGTATTACCCTGGTTGCCCGTCTTTGAACCCTCTCCAGCTCCACTATATCTTTCTTGTACACTGGTGCCCAGTACTGTACACAGTATTCTATGTGTGGTCTGACCAGTACTGTACACAGTATTCTATGTGTGGTCTGACCAGTACTGTACACAGTATTCCATGTGTGGTCTGACCAGTACTGTACACAGTATTCTATGTGTGGTCTGACCAGTACTGTACACAGTATTCTATGTGTGGTCTGACTAGTGGTTTGTACAGCGGTAGAATTATTTCCTTGTTGTGGGCATCTATGCCCCTATTCATGCACCCCATGATTTTATTTGCCTTGGCAGCAGCTGCCCGATACTGGTCACAACAGCTATATTTACTATTAACTAAGACTCTTAAGTCCTTTTCCACGTCAGTCGTTCCAAGTGTGCTCCCATTTAATACATAATCCCAGCCGGGATTTTTCCTCCCCATGTGCATTACCTTACATTTATCAGTGTTGAACCTCATCTGCCACTTCCCAGCCCAAACCTCCAACCTATCCAGATCCATTTGTAACAGTGCACTATCCTCTAATGCATTGTCTACTACACACAGTGACTGTCCTCTATTGTGTATACCGCTTTACAGAGTTTAGTATCATCTGGAAAGAATGCTATTTTTAATTTATCCCCTCTACAAGGTCATTAATAAATATATTAAATAGAACAGGACCCAAGACTGACCTCTGTGGTCCCCACTACTAACGGTCAGCCAATCAGAATAAGTACCATTAATAACCACCCTCTGTTTCCTATCACTTACCCACTTGCACAGTTACTTACCCATTTGCACACATATTGCCCCAGTCCAAGTGTTCACATTATATGCACCAACCTTTTATGTGACACCGTATCAAATGCTTTGGAAAATTCTAGATTCACAACATCCAGCAATTGCCCCTGGTCCAGTCTGGAGCTCACCTCCTCATGTGTACAACAACTCTAAAGCTAATAGGGGCCAGTTAGGGTGAGCATTAAAAGCCATAGTCACCAGCTTTTAGTGCCACTGCACTGTGTTGTGCAACACAGCGACTCTGTACTGCAGCACTGGTGTGTACTACAACTCTAAAGCTAATAGGGGCCAGTTAGGGTGAGCACTAAAAGCCATAGTCACCTTCTTTTAGTGCCTAATACAGGTTGTGTATAGAGATGTCGCGAATTGCTCGCCAGCCAACAGTTCCCGGCGAATTTAGCATGTTCGCGTTCGCATCGCCGGGTGAACATATGTGAAGTTCGATCCGCCCCCTATACTTTAACATTGCAGTAAACTTTGACCCTGTGAGTCAGAGTCAGCAGACACATTACAGCCAATCAGCAGCATTCCCTCCCTTCCAGACCCTCCTACCTCTTGCACGGACGCCATTTTATCCTCATTCAGCATGCTGCAGGCTTAGGAAGTGGTGGGTCAGAGAAGCTGCTCCTGCTGTATAGGGAAAGCGATAGCTAGTTTGCTGCTAGGTGGTGTATTCATTGTCCAGTTTACTTCTAAAGCACTAGTGTAACATCTGCTTTAAGGACTGCACCCAAAAGAGCCCTTTTTAGGGCTGAAAGATATCAGTCCGTGTGTCTTGCAACAGCTGGAGGCACCCTGGTTGGGAGGGAACTGCTGGTTAAAAGGGGTACTCCAGAATCAAACTTAAGTTCCTTCAAGCAACTAACTACTACAGTATTCAAAGGGCTGAAAGATATCAGTTTGTGTGTCTTGCAACAGCTGGAGGCACCCTGGTTGGGAGGGAACCGCTGGTTAAAAGGGGTACTCCAGAATCAAACTTAAGTTCCTTCAAGCAACTAACTACTACAGTATTCAAAGGGCTGGAAGATATCAGTCCGTGTGTCTTGCAACAGCTGGAGGCACCCTGGTTGGGAGGGAACCGCTGGTTAAAAGGGGTACTCCAGAATCAAACTTAAGTTCCTTCAAGCAACTAACTACTACAGTATTCAAAGGGCTGAAAGATATCAGTTTGTGTGTCTTGCAACAGCTGGAGACACCCTGGTTGGGGACCACTGGATAAAGGGGAACTCCGCTGGCAAGCTTTTTTTCTTTAAAGCAACTAACTACTACAGTATTCAAAGGGCTGAAATGTATCAGTCCATGTGTTTTGCAACAGCTGGAAGCACCCTGGTTGGGGACCACTGCTTAAAAGGGGAACTCCGCTGGCAAGCTTTTTTGCTCATTGTCACACTAGTGCAAATCACATTTGGTGTGACAGTTGTGCAAGTAAAAAAAATATATATTTTTTGGCTGTTAAATAAAATCAGTCATCACTGTCAGTTCACGTCACAGTTGCCAGTTTTTTTGCCTGCAGGGCAAATTGTGTCACCCTAGTGCAAATCACATTAGGTGTGACAGTTGTGAAAAAAAAAAAAAAAAATCTTTTTTGGCTGTTAAATAAAATCAGTCGTCACTGTAAGTTCACGTCACAGTTGCCAGTTTTTTTTGCCTGCAGGGCCAATTGTGTCACCCTAGTGCAAATCACATTAGGTGTGACAGTTGTGCAATTAAAAAAACTAAAACTTTTTTGGCTGTTAAATAAAACCAGTCGTCATTGTCAGTTCATATCACAGTTGCCATTTTTTTTTGCCTGCAGAGCAAATTGTGTAACCCTAGTTCAAATCACATTTGGTTTGACACTTATTTAACCAAAAAAAAATGACAGGCAGAGGAAGGCCACCCCGCAGGGGCCGTCGTGGTGCTGGGATTCCCTTTGGCCCTAGAATGGCCAGTGTTCAGAGGCCACATACCCTGAACCCCCAAAGTTCTGAGGACTTAGTTGACTGGCTATCACAAGACACCCAATCTACTACTACAGCTTCCGCTCGGAACATTGATGCACCGTCCTTCTCCTCCTCTAGCTTAGCTTCGGGCACCTCTCATGCTACCACTTGCCCGCCTGCTGCCACCACCAACACTAGCACCACAGCAGCTTTACTTGATCCATCAGAGGAGTTATTTACACATAAGTTTGAAGACATGAGTGATGCGCGACCATCATTGCCAGAGGATGTAGTTAACAGGGATATGTCTCAGTCAGACAGCATTACACACATGGACGTACGGTGTGATGATGTTGTACCCGCTGCTGCTTCCTTTCTTGAGGTGTCAGATAGCGGGGAAGGTGTTGATGATGACGATGTGTCCGTGGATGCCACGTGAGTGCCCGCTAGAAGAGAAGAAGAGGGGGAAAGTTCAGATGGGGAGACAGAGAGGAGGAGGAGACGAGTTGGAAGCAGGGGGAGGTCATCGCAAGGAGCTATTGGCACAGTCAGACAGCATGCATCGGCACCCGGGGTCAGCCAGACGGGATGCCAATCAACGCATGCTTTTGCCACCACCAGAATGCCGTCATCGCAGAGCTCAGCAGTGTGGCATTTTTTTTGTGTGTCTGCCTCTGACAACAGCGAGGCCATTTGCAACCTGTACCTGAGTCGGGGGAAGTCCAACACCCACCTAGGCACAACTGCTTTGAGAAGGCACATGATGTCACATCACAAACGCCTATGGGATCAATACGTCAGTACAAGCAGCACACAAAGTCAAAGCCGCCATCCTCCTCCTGGTCCAGCATCTTCAGCCAGGTCAACCACTGCTGCCCTCCTTGCCCCCTCTCAACCATCCGCCTCTCCGTCTCTCGCTTTGAGCAGTTCCTGCTCATCTGCCCACAGTCAGGTGTCTGTCAAGGAGATGTTTGAGCGCAAGAAGACAATGTCTCAAAGTCACCCCCTAGCCCGGCGTCTGACAGCTGGCTTGTCGGAACTGCTACCCCCAAGTTTTAACCATACAAGCTGGTGGAGTCTGAGGCCTTTAAAAAATTTGTAGCCATTGGGACACCGCAGTGGAAGGTACCCGGCCAAAATTTTTTTGCACAAAAGCAATCCCCAACCTTTACTCCATTGTGCAAAAGAAAATTATGGCATGTCTGGCACACAGTGTAGGGGAAAGGGTCTATCTGACCACTGATACCTGGTCTGCAAAGCATGGTAAGGGCAGGTATATCACCTACACTGCGCATTGGGTAAACCTGGTGGCGGCTGCCAAGCATGGAATGTGTGGCTCTGCAGAGGAGTTGGTGACACCGCCACGACTTCCAGGCAGGCCTGCTGCCACCTCCTCTACTCCTCCTACTCCATCCTCTTCCATAACATCCTCGGCCGAGTCCTCTTCCACTGCTGCGTCTTGCTCCACATCAACGCCACCCCCCCCCACCCCCCCCAGCTCCCCAGGTGCTATTCCACATCCCGGATACGGCAGTGTCACGCCATCTTGAGGTTGACTTGCCTCAAAGCGGAGAGTCACACCGCACCAGCGCTCCTGACGGCCCTGAACGCACAGGTGGATGTCACGATGCCGGCTGGCAGGTAGTGGATCCTCTGTGCCAGAGAGGGATTGGCGTGGACCGTGCTAGAGGATCGGTTCTAAGTCACTACTGGTTTTCACCAGAGCCCGCCGCAAAGCGGGATGGTCTTGCTGCGGCGGTAGTGACCAGGTCGTATCCCCTAGCAACGGCTCAACCTCTCTGGCTGCTGAAGATAGGCGCGGTACAAGGGAGTAGACAGAAGCAAGGTCGGACGTAGCAGAAGGTCGGGGCAGGCAGCAAGGATCGTAGTCAGGGGCAACGGCAGGAGGTCTGGAACACAGGCTAGGAACACACAAGGAAACGCTTTCACTGGCACTAAGGCAACAAGATCCGGCGGGGGAGTGAAGGGGAAGTGAGGTGATATAGGGAAGTGCACAGGTGTAAACACTAATTGGAACCACTGCGCCAATCAGCGGCGCAGTGGCCCTTTAAATCGCAAAGACCCGGCGCGCGCGCGCCCTAGGGAGCGGGGCCGCGCGCGCCGGGACAGAACTGACGGAGAGCGAGTCAGGTACGGGAGCCGGGGTGCGCATCGCGAGCGGGCGCTACCCGCATCGCGAATCGCATCCCGGCCAGAGGCGGTATCGCAGCGCCCCGGGTCCGTGGGACCGACCGGAGCGCTGCAGTGAGAGGAGTGTAGCGAGCGCTCCGGGGAGGAGCGGGGACCCGGAGCGCTCGGCGTAACAGTACCCCCCCCCTTGGGTCTCCCCCTCTTCTTGGAGCCTGAGAACCTGAGGACCAGACTTTTGTCCAGGATATTGTCCTCAGGTTCCCAGGACCTCTCTTCTGGACCACAACCCTCCCAATCCACTAAAAAGAAGGTTTTCCCTCTGACCTTTTTAGATGCTAAAATTTCTTTGACGGAGAAGATGTCCGAGGAGCCGGAGACAGGAGTGGGGGGAACAGATTTGGGAGAGAAACGGTTAATGATAAGTGGTTTAAGAAGAGAAACATGAAAGGCATTAGGAATACGAAGAGAAGGAGGAAGAAGAAGTTTGTAAGAGACAGGATTAATCTGGCGCAAAATCTTGAAAGGACCAAGATAGCGTGGTCCCAACTTATAGCTAGGGACACGGAAGCGGACATATTTGGCGGAGAGCCATACCTTGTCTCCAGGGGAAAAAATGGGAGGAGCTCTTCTTTTCTTATCCGCGAATCTCTTCATGCGTGAAGAAGCCTGTAAGAGAGAATTTTGGGTCTCTCTCCATATGATGGAAAGATCACGAGAAATTTCATCCACAGCGGGCAGACCAGAGGGCAAGGGGGTAGGGAGGGGAGGAAGAGGGTGACGGCCGTACACCACGAAAAACGGGGATTTGGAGGAAGATTCAGAGATTCTGAAATTATACGAGAATTCGGCCCAAGGTAGAAGATCTGCCCAGTCATCCTGGCGGGAGGAAACAAAATGTCGTAAATAGTCACCCAAGATCTGGTTAATTCTTTCTACTTGTCCATTGGATTGAGGATGGTATGCAGAAGAAAAATTTAATTTAATTTTGAGTTGTTTACAGAGGGCCCTCCAGAATTTAGACACAAATTGGACGCCTCTATCCGAGACGATCTGCGTAGGCAACCCGTGAAGACGAAAAATGTGTACAAAAAATTGTTTAGCCAACTGAGGCGCTGAAGGAAGACCAGGAAGAGGGATGAAATGTGCCATTTTGGAGAATCGATCAACGACCACCCAAATAACAGTGTTGCCATGGGATGGGGGTAAGTCAGTAATAAAATCCATACCAATCAGAGACCAAGGTTGTTCGGGAACAGGCAGAGGAAGAAGAAAACCAGCGGGCTTCTGGCGAGGAGTCTTATCCCGGGCACAGATAGTGCAGGCTCGCACAAAGTCCACCACATCAGTCTCTAGAGTCGGCCACCAATAGAAGCGAGAGATGAGTTGCACAGATTTCTTGATGCCCGCATGACCTGCGAGATGGGAGGAGTGACCCCATTTGAGGATTCCGAGGCGTTGGCGTGGAGAAACAAAGGTCTTTCCTGGAGGAGTTTGCCTGATGGAGGCTGGAGAAGTGGAAATCAGGCAGTCAGGAGGAATGATGTGTTGAGGAGAGAGTTCAATTTCAGAAGCATCTGAGGAACGAGAGAGAGCATCGGCCCTAATGTTCTTATCAGCAGGCCGAAAGTGAATTTCAAAATTAAATCGGGCAAAGAACAGAGACCACCTGGCCTGACGAGGATTCAGCCGTTGGGCAGACTCGAGGTATGAGAGGTTCTTGTGATCGGTGTAAATAATAACTGGAAATCTTGATCCCTCCAGCAGATGCCTCCATTCCTCAAGTGCTAATTTAATGGCTAGAAGCTCTCGATCCCCGATGGAGTAGTTCCTCTCCGCCGGAGAGAAGGTCCTAGAAAAAAAACCACAAGTAACAGCATGCCCGGAAGAGTTTTTTTGTAGAAGGACAGCTCCAGCTCCCACTGAGGAGGCATCAACCTCCAATAGGAAGGGTTTAGATGGGTCAGGTCTGGAGAGCACGGGAGCCGAAGAGAAGGCAGACTTGAGTCGTTTAAAGGCGTCTTCCGCTTGAGGAGGCCAAGACTTGGGATCGGCATTTTTTTTGGTTAAAGCCACAATAGGAGCCACAATGGTAGAAAAATGTGGAATAAATTGCCTGTAATAATTGGCGAACCCCAAAAAACGTTGGATGGCACGGAGTCCGGAGGGGCGTGGCCAATCTAAGACGGCAGAGAGTTTATCTGGATCCATTTGTAGTCCCTGGCCAGAGACCAAGTATCCTAGAAAAGGAAGAGATTGGCATTCAAACAGACATTTCTCAATTTTAGCATAGAGTTGATTGTCACGAAGTCTCTGAAGAACCATACGGACATGCTGGCGGTGTTCTTCTAGATTGGCCGAAAAAATTAGGATATCATCAAGATATACAACAACACAGGAGTATAACAGATCACGAAAAATTTCATTAACAAAGTCTTGGAAGACAGCAGGGGCGTTGCACAGGCCAAAGGGCATGACCAGATACTCAAAGTGTCCATCTCTGGTGTTAAATGCTGTTTTCCACTCATCCCCCTCTCTGATGCGGATGAGGTTATAGGCGCCTCTTAAGTCCAATTTAGTAAAGATGTGGGCACCTTGGAGGCGATCAAAGAGTTCAGAGATGAGGGGTAAGGGGTAGCGGTTCTTAACCGTGATTTTATTAAGTCCGCGGTAGTCAATGCAAGGACGTAGAGAGCCATCTTTTTTGGACACAAAGAAAAATCCGGCTCCGGCAGGAGAGGAGGATTTACGGATAAAGCCCTTTTTTAGATTCTCCTGGACGTATTCAGACATAGCAAGAGTCTCTGGGACAGAGAGAGGATAAATTCTGCCCCGGGGTGGAGTAGTGCCCGGGAGGAGGTCGATAGGACAATCATAAGGCCTGTGAGGAGGTAGAGTCTCCGCTTGTTTTTTGCAGAAAACATCCGCGAAGTCCATATAGGCCTTAGGGAGACCGGTTACTGGAGGAAGCATAGAGTTACGGCAAGGGTTACTGGGAACCGGTTTTAGACAGTCCTTGGAACAAGAGGGCCCCCAACTCTTGATCTCCCCAGTGGACCAATCCAGGGTTGGGGAATGAAGTTGAAGCCAGGGAAGTCCAAGGAGAATTTCCGAGGTGCAATTGGGGAGGACCAAAAGTTCAATCCTCTCGTGATGAGATCCGATGCTCATTAGAAGGGGCTCCGTGCGGAAACGTATGGAACAGTCCAATCTTTCATTGTTTATACAATTGATGTAAAGGGGTCTGGTGAGACTGGTCACTGGGATGTTGAACTTGTTGACGAGAGAGGCCAAAATAAAATTTCCTGCAGATCCAGAGTCTAAGAAGGCCACAGAAGAGAAGGAGAAGGCAGAGGCAGACATCCGCACAGGCACAGTAAGACGTGGAGAAGCAGAGTGGACATCAAGGATTGTCTCACCTTTGTGCGGAGTCAGGGTACGTCTTTCCAGGCGGGGAGGGCGGATAGGACAATCCCTCAGGAAGTGTTCGGTACTAGCACAGTACAGGCAGAGGTTCTCCATGCGGCGTCGTGTCCTCTCTTGAGATGTCAGGCGAGACCGGTCGACCTGCATAGCCTCCACGGCGGGAGGCACAGGAACAGATTGCAGGGAACCAGAGGAGAGAGGAGCCGAGGAGAAGAAACGCCTCGTGCGAACAGAGTCCATATCTTGGCGGAGCTCCTGACGCCTTTCGGAAAAACGCATGTCAATGCGAGTGGCTAGGTGAATAAGTTCATGAAGATTAGCAGGCATTTCTCGTGCGGCCAGAACATCTTTAATGTTGCTGGATAGGCCTTTTTTAAAGGTCGCGCAGAGGGCCTCATTGTTCCAGGATAATTCAGAAGCAAGGGTACGGAATTGTACGGCATACTCGCCAACGGAAGAATTACCCTGGACCAGGTTCAACAGGGCGGTCTCAGCAGAAGAGGCTCGGGCAGGTTCCTCAAAGACACTTCGAATTTCCGAGAAGAAGGAGTGTACAGAGGCAGTGACGGGGTCATTGCGGTCCCAGAGCGGTGTGGCCCAAGCCAGGGCTTTTCCAGACAGCAGGCTGACTACGAAAGCCACTTTAGACCTTTCAGTGGGGAACTGGTCCGACATCATCTCCAAGTGTAATGAACATTGGGAAAGGAAGCCACGGCAAAACTTAGAGTCCCCATCAAATTTATCCGGCAAGGATAGTCGTAGTCCAGAAGCGGCCACTCGCTGCGGAGGAGGTACAGGAGCTGGCGGAGGAGATGGTTGCTGGAGCTGTGGTAGTAACTGTTGTAGCATAACAGTCAGTTGAGACAGCTGTTGGCCTTGTTGCGCAATCTGTTGTGACTGCTGGGCGACCACCGTGGTGAGGTCAGCGACAACTGGCAGAGGAACTTCAGCGGGATCCATGGCCGGATCTACTGTCACGATGCCGGCTGGCAGGTAGTGGATCCTCTGTGCCAGAGAGGGATTGGCGTGGACCGTGCTAGAGGATCGGTTCTAAGTCACTACTGGTTTTCACCAGAGCCCGCCGCAAAGCGGGATGGTCTTGCTGCGGCGGTAGTGACCAGGTCGTATCCCCTAGCAACGGCTCAACCTCTCTGGCTGCTGAAGATAGGCGCGGTACAAGGGAGTAGACAGAAGCAAGGTCGGACGTAGCAGAAGGTCGGGGCAGGCAGCAAGGATCGTAGTCAGGGGCAACGGCAGGAGGTCTGGAACACAGGCTAGGAACACACAAGGAAACGCTTTCACTGGCACTAAGGCAACAAGATCCGGCGGGGGAGTGAAGGGGAAGTGAGGTGATATAGGGAAGTGCACAGGTGTAAACACTAATTGGAACCACTGCGCCAATCAGCGGCGCAGTGGCCCTTTAAATCGCAAAGACCCGGCGCGCGCGCGCCCTAGGGAGCGGGGCCGCGCGCGCCGGGACAGAACTGACGGAGAGCGAGTCAGGTACGGGAGCCGGGGTGCGCATCGCGAGCGGGCGCTACCCGCATCGCGAATCGCATCCCGGCCAGAGGCGGTATCGCAGCGCCCCGGGTCCGTGGGACCGACCGGAGCGCTGCAGTGAGAGGAGTGTAGCGAGCGCTCCGGGGAGGAGCGGGGACCCGGAGCGCTCGGCGTAACAGTGGACCAGTGGCTGACTCCGCACCAACTGGAGATCAGCAAGGTGGTTTGTGACAATGAAACAAATTTGTTGGCGGCATTGAGGTTGGGAAAGTTGACACATGTGCCGTGCATGGCACATGTGTGTAATCTGATTGTACAATGCTTTGTGCTCAAGTACCCAGGCTTACAGGATGTCTTGAAGCAGTCCAGGAAGGTGTGTGGCCATTTCAGGCCTTCCTACATGGCCATGGCGCACTTGTCAGAAATCCAGCAGCGAAACAACATGCCAGTGAGGTGCTTAATTTGCGACAGCCAGACATGTTGGAATTCAACACTCCTAATGTTCGACCGCCTGCTCCAACAAGAAAAAGACATAAACGAATATTTGTATGACCGGGGTGCTAGGACATCATCTGCGAAGCTGGGAATTTTTTTGCCACGTTACTGGAGGCTCATGCACAATGCCTGTAGGCTCATGCGTCCTTTTGAGGAGGTGACAAACCTGGTCAGTCGCACCAAAGGCACCATCAGCGACATCATACCGTTTGTTTTCTTCCTGGAGCGTGCCCTGCGAAGAGTGCTGGATCAAGCAGTAGATGAGTGTGAAGAGGAAGAGTTGTGGACACCAACACCACCAGAAACAGCCTTATCAGCATCACTTGCTGGACCTGTGGCAACGCTGGAAGAGGATTGTGAGGAAGAGGAGTCAGAGGAGGAATGTGGCTTTGAAGAGGAGGAGGTAGACCAACCACAGCAGGCATCCCAGTGTGCTCCTTGTCACCTATCTGGTTCCCGTGGTGTTGTACTTGGCTGGGGGGAAGAAGATTATACCTTCCCTGACATCACTGAGGACGAGGAACGGGACATGAGTAGCTCGGCATCCGTCCTTGTGCAAATGGGGTTTTTCATGCTGTTGTGCCTGTTGAGGGACCCTCGTATAAAAAGGATGAAGGAGAACGACCTGTACTGGGTGTCCACGCTACGAGACCCCCGGTATAAACATGAAGTACCTGACATGTTACCGCATTACAGCAAGGCGGAAAGGATTCAGCAGGTCCAAAATAAATTAAGAAGTATGCTGTACACAGCGTATAAGGGTCATGTCACAGCACAACAGGGATCTAACAGGGGAAGAGGTGAAAGTAATCCTCCTCCTCCTCCCACGAACACGCCAGCAAGGACAGGATGCTGTACAGACATGCTGTTGATGGAGGACATGCGGAGCTTTTTAAGTCCTACGCATCGCCACAGCCCTTCGGGGTCCACCATCAGAGAACGACTTGACCAACAGGTAGCAGACTACCTGGCCTTAACCGCAGATATCGACACTCTGAGGAGCGATTAACCCCTTTACTACTGGGTGTGCCGGCTTGACCTGTGGCCTGAGCTATCCCAATTTGCGCTCGAACTTCTGGCCTGTCCCGCTGTCAGAAAGCGGCTGCGACAATACCAAATTTTCCAGCCAGGTGTACATGCCTAATTTTTGGGGACTCTGCTGCTGCACTTGTTATGGTGCTGCAATTTTTCTGGCCGCTGCTACAGCTGCGGCTGCGACAATACCCAATTTTTCATCCATGTGTACATGCCTAATTTTTCTGGTACTCTCTGCTGACATCTCTGTCCATTTTAGCAACCGTGGATATTAGATGTATGCTAAGGGTAGCATGCTGGCTCAGAGGTTAGCACTGCTGCCTTGCTGCCTGCTTTTGTAGCCTAATACAGTTGTAAGCGTAGTGGAGCGTATTGTCCTCCTCTTATAAGTGTAACATATATGCACTCAGTTGGTGTATAAGTATGTCAGGCAAAGAAGTGGCAAAATTTATCAGGCGCAGGCAGAGGACGCAACAGACTAGGGGCGAGTGGCTGCAGGAATCGAAGCAGTCGTGTCTTGACCAGCAACCCATCTGCCGTCATTGATTGGTTTACTCAGTCATTCACTTCATCCCAAGTGACATCTGACACCCCCAGTCAACAGTCAGTGGGTGTCCGGGAGTTGGAATGGCCCAGGAGCAGTCCCTGTCCTCCAATTGCCTCTGTCCTATACTGTTCCCTCCCCCACAGAAGTATCGTATGCTGTGGGTTAAGCTCCACTATTTAGTGAGGACGATCTACTAGAGTACAGTAAGCAGCTACTTCCCAGCCAAGATTTGGAGGAGACATCCTCCGCTTCCTCCACTAGGCGGGCAAGTAGTGATAGGAAGAGTGACGTGGGAGGTGGTGTTGCGAGCATTCAGGCTCCTGAAGCAGACATACCAGCAAGGTGGTAGCATGGTTGGGAGTCAGCATGGTGGCAGCAGTGGGAAGTCTGGAGCCAAACATGCCCAGGGTAGACCAACTGCTTTGCGGTAGCCTACCTGCCTGGAAGGTAGTGGAACAGGGGTTCCTGGAGTTGGCAGAAGTAGCAGTCAGTCAGGGCGGACTGTTGGGGAGAAAATCAGCTGCTTGGCGGTGTGGCAGTTTTTCATCAAGCATCCGGAGGATGTTAACATTGCCACATGCAAGATGTGTCGGCAGAAGGTGAAGCTTGGCCAGGGTCCCAATGTTGGCACTAAGGCCCTGTGGCTCCCATGTGGTGATCCAGCCTGCTACATCACCTAGTGGCACTCTGCTCCCTGTTTCAGCCTGCCAAGGCTCCACCACCTCAGCCAAAGGGAGCTGTGTTTCATACCCATCTTCTGTCGCTGCATATGCTCCTGCTCATCCTGCTTTAAGTCAGTCATTCCGGCAGCAATCCATCAGCGAAGCCATGTCCAAGAGACAGCAGTATGCGCCCACTCATCCAATGGCGCAGAAGCTGAATGTTCTCCTGTTCAAGTTGCTGGTGCTGCAGTCCCTCCCTTTTCAAGTGGTGGACTCTGCACCTTTCAGAGAACTGATGTCTTGTTCCGATTCAAGGTGGAATGTGGTTCCTGCACAGCCACAACAGCTACTTGGACATATCACTCCACTTCTGCCTCCATGCTCTCAGGCAGTTGACCCTGTGACAGTGTGCGACTCCGCCTCCTCATCCTCCCACATTTCCTCAGCCTCCACTGCCCAGACAAGTGTCAGGGCCCCTCTAGCATATAATGTGTGCAGGGCACGGTTGTGTCACGCTGTTCTTCACATGGTTTGCAGGTCGGACTCGGGGGCCCTCTACGCTCACGTTCCACTGCCATGGCTGCCAGGGAGGGGTGGGGTGGCAGGAGCAGTACCAGATCCATCAGCAGCAGCCTGAGTCTACAGTCGCTGATGAGTAGCTTTCTTCACCCGCATAGTGAAGCAACTCATCAGCAGCAGGTAGACATGGGGCAGGACCTGAACCAGCAGGTGGTGGCATACCTTGACATAACCATGCAAACAAACTTTGAAGATCTGCTGGACTTCTCGGCAGCCAAACTTGATTTGTGGCCGCAACTAGCAGAGTTTGCCCTGGAAAAGCTGTCCTGCCCAGCCAGTAGTGTGCCATCAGAGCGGGTGTTTAGTGCGGCGGGGGCCATAGTAACCCCATAGAGAACTCGTCTGTCCATGAAAAATGTGGAGAGACTGACCTTTGTGCAGATGAATCAGGCATGGATCAGCCAGGATTTCCACCCACCAATGCCAGATGCATCAGAGTAGATTAACCGTGGTGCCACACCAACACTTCACAATATGGATACTGCAAAAATATTTAAGGTGCTGCTCCCTAGTCACAGAAATTCCTCTGCATCAGCCCTATTCTCACCCTATTAATTCCCTTCTTGGCAAGTGTTACCCTAAAAAGGGCAGCCCCACACAGGAAACTCTCTCTATTTCCACCTAAAAACCCTGGGAAATGGCAGTGTTTGTAGGTGGAAATAGGAAGAAGTTCCTGTGTGTGGCCGCCCTTTTTAGGGTGAGTAACACTTGCCAAGAAGGGAATTAATAGGGTGAGAATAGGGCCTTACAGGGGAAGTTTTTACCCCCACCTGTTACAATGTACCATACGTTGTTCCCTTCCACCTTTTAGAGGTCTTTGCATCACATCAATACTTGGTGGTGTAGGTGGCACATGGTGTTTTTTGCTAACCTTTCCTTTTGTTTGATTCCACAACATTTTTGAGTCCATATATTTTATCCTAAGAAAAATACTAAAAGTTAAGTTCTACGTAATGCATATTCTCAATACTTACTTACATATCTTCAACACTTTGACAACATAGAGCATTTTTTTCTGCCTACCTGCCTTAGCTACTATTCTGATCCTGCCACACATCTGATGCTACACATTTGAGGCCAAGTGCTCCTTCTTTCACCCACCTTCGTCACCTGGTACTGGAATTGACACCCACTACCCCACTATGTCACCGGGTCACTTCCAGGACTCCTGATGCTGCTGAGAGGCTGTGTCATTCTGCCGCCATATGTTCTCCTCATGCTGCTGCCACCTCCAAGCTGCGTCATTCAGCCACCATATGTTCTCCTCATGCTGATGACACCTTCAGGCTGTGTCATTCTGCCACCGTATGTTCTTCTCATGCTGATGCCACCTCCAGGCTGTGTTATTCTGCCACCATATGTTCTTCTCATGCTGATGCCACCTCCAGGTTGTGTAATTCTGCCACCATATGTTCTCCTCATGCTGATGCCACCTCCAGGCTGTGTAATTCTGCCACAATATGTTCTTTTTTATGCTGATGCCACCTCCAGGCTGTGTAATTCTGCCACCATATGTTCTCCTCATGCTGATGCCACCTCCAGGCTGTGTAATTCTGCCACCATATGTTCTCCTCTTGCTGCTGCCACATCCAGGCTGTGTCATTCTGCCACTATATGTTCTCCTCATGCTGATGCCACTTCAAAGCTGTGTCATTCTGCCACCAAATGTTCTCCTCTTGCTGATGCTACCCCCAGGCTGTGTCATTCTGCCATCGTATGTTCTCCTCTTGATGTTGCCACCTCAATGCTGTGTCCTTCAGCCACTATATGGTCTCCTCATGCTTCCGTCACCTCAATGCTGTGTAATACAACCACTATATGGTCTCCTCCTGCTTCCCCCACATCCAGGCTGTGTCATTCTGCCGCCATGTGGTCTCCTCATCATGCTGTTGGCACATTAAATTTCAATTTTTATGTTCTTCATATATTTAAAATCTTCAACTTACATTTAAAAAAAATATTTAATCTTTTCAATTGTAAGGCCTTATGGTCTCGTCAGGCTGCTGCCACCTCTAGGCTCTGTCATTGTGCCGCCATCTGATCTTGTTATATTTATCTTGTAGTAGTAATTATACACTATTGGAGCTGGAATTACCGTGACTGCTGCTGCCACCCCTACGCTCTGTCATTGTGCCACCATGTGATCTTGTTATATTGATCTTGTAGTAGTAATTATACAATATTGGAGCCGGAATTACTGTGGCTGCTGCCACCTCCAGGCTGTCATTCTGTTGCCATTTAGTGTCCACTGGCTCATATCAGTATTTAATAGCTAGTCAACCCAAATAAATTCGGATAGAACAAATTTTTTTGGGAAAATTAGGCTAATCAGAGAAATCAAATTTTTCATAAAAAATTATTATCGCTAGTCCTCATATGTTATCTCTGGAACTATCACAAGAATACAAAGAAACAGGAAGCGAGAAAATGTAAACATAACTGATAAAATGAAACATTCAACGTCTCATGAGCAGTTTCGCAGTACCAGCCATGCTTACTTACAAGTCCATGGCTTGATATTTTCAAGCATTTGATACCAGCAGGATCTACCCAGTAGCCCTCCCGGGCAGGTCTGCACCCCTGAGAGGGAGTACAAACTGACACACTACTTTAAAATTGTGCCACTCTGCAGCCTACATAGGCTGCTGCCACCTCCAGACTGTGTCATTGTGCCGCCATATGGTCTCGTCATGTTGCTGCCCCCTCTAGGCTTGTTCATTGTGCCACCATGTGATCTTGTTATATTGATCCTGTAGTTTGACAGTATTTTTTCAAAGTAAACACTTTGGGCACCTGGAACACTCAGTCATGAGCATGGGGGGCTGAGAGGCAGGGGCTGGGAAAGGTGGTAGCTGGCCTCGTGACGGACTGCCAGCTCGATTTTAAGATACAAGTACGATCTTTTTCAGTGCAGCAACTTAAACACTGCAGCAATTATACACTATTGGAACTGGAATTACCATGGCTGCTAGCACCAGATTTGCCCTCCAATGGGTTCTCAAAAAAGGATTTAAAGTTTGCTCATTCCAATTACCAGGCTCTGTCATTGTGCTGTTGTGTGTCAATGATTCTAATAGCAATGCCTGTGATCTGCATGTCATATTGAATAACAGTATTATTTCACTAACACAGCACACTCCCTATGCCTGTTCTACCCCCCTATGAGGGTCTCTTTAGCCCAAAATAGCTGTTTTTACTCAGCCAAATTGATTTTTTCAAAACTTCGCTCATCTCTATTTAGAATAATCTGTACTCCTGGCAGAATTAGCTATTTTGGTTTTCCAGTTTTCCAGTTTTAGCTATTTCCTCCACTAGTAGATCATCTAATTTTTTTACTTGGCCAGGCGGTCTATAAATCACCCCTACACGAGTTACTGCATGATTACCAAACGGCAATGTAACTCAAACTGACTCTATGCTGGTCTTTTAACTTGTATTAGGTTCGATTTTATGATATCTTTCACATACAGGGCCACCCCTATCCTGCCTTCTCTGTCTTTCCTATATAAAGAGTACCCTTGTAGTGTTATGTCCCAGTCATTACTCTCATTAAACCATGTCTAAGTAACAGCCACTAAATCTACATTCTCAGATGCCATTATTGGTCCGAGTTCATTGATCTTATTCCCTAAACTGCGAGCATTAGTAGACAAGACTCTAAGCTTGTTATTTCATAACCTATGTGCTATTACCACCCCTCCCTTTCCCGGCAATTGCACTACAGTAGACAAATAGTAATAAAACTACTATGTGTACAGAGTTCTGATTTTTATTGCATGTAATAAAAGTTTTATTTTACAACCAGGTGATATTTACCAAAAAAAAGTCTTTATGAGCAAACATTTGAAATGTTTGGTTTGCAGAGAAATTGACACCTAGCAATGAAATAAATCTCAAAACACATGTATAACACAACCTAAGAGCTATAGAGCCCTACATAAAACTGCTAGGGTCACCTAGAAATGTATTATAGTAGTTTTAAGGTGGTTTTAAGTTAGAGTTAAAGTTATGGCGACAGGCAGTAAGCCATGGTAACTAACACCTTGTTTATAAACAATTAATCTAGTGGATTTTGTATGCTTTCTAACACTAAAATAAAGCTGTATAAAGTATCCCTGGTTGTCAGCAGATGCCTGTTGATATAAAAATGCACACAGAGGTATTGAAAGACGCAATGGATTTGCAAGTGTTCAAAAAAATTTCTTTTAGTTTGTTGCAACAGGATTGGTGACGTTGGCAAAAATAGGGAAGAACCTGTCGACAGTAAAGAAATCACATAAAAATTCAAACAATTAATTTTAGCCTCCTTTTCGGAATGTGAAAAAAATCCCCCCATTCTGGATTTATACCGACAATCTTAGGCTATGTGACACATGGATGAATGCCTGTGCGGAATTCTGCAGGAATTTTCCATACGGACATTACTCTGCAGCAGAGGTCCATTAATTTCAATGGGATTCTGATGCACTGTGCACACAGATGAATTTCGGAAAGTTTAAATGCCATGAATTTTTCCAAGCATTTCAAAAATTATACCTTTTTTGGGGGGAGTATCAACAGGTTTTGAGTCTGCTAAGTAAAGAAGACAGCATAGATTTTCCAAGCATTCCAAAAATAAGCCCTTTTTGGGAGAAGCAACAGGTTTTGAGTGTGTCAAATAAAGACATAAGAGATGTAGTAGCCAGCAGACAGCAGTTGGTTTAAAAAGTAAAGTTTTTTTTTTATATGGTGGCTGGAAGTAGCAGCAGCAACTGTAAGTAGTATACAGTGTACAGCAGGAGGTGGCTGATTAGTAGTAATCAGCATACAGCAGGAGGTGGCTGATCGTTAGTAACCAGCGTACAGCAGGAAGTGGTGGCCCTGTAGCAGCCAGTGTACAGCAGGATGTAGCTGACTGATAGTACCCAGTGTACAGCAAGAGGTGGCCGTTTTTTAGTATCCAGCATACAGAAGGAGGAGTTGTAGTTTCAAAAATTGAGGTTTTTCAAATGTTAAAAAAGAGGTTTTTAAAATTTTTACAGGTCCAGACCTGGCTGGAAGTGTAGCAGCAGCAAAGGAGATGGCTGACTAGTGAGATTTGTAGTATCCAGCATACAGCAGGAGAGGTTGGACTGGTAAGAGAAGTAGTAACCAGCAGATAGCAGGAGGTTTAAAAATTTTGATTTTTCAAAAATTTCCAAGCCCAGGCCTAGCTTGAAGTAGCAGCAACAAGGGTAGAGGGGCATAAAGTAGCCAGCAGGAGGTTTAGAAATTTAGGTTTTTCAAATTTTGCTATGCATGCACTGTTCTGCACACCAACAACTGCATGATGTGGCCCACCCTCTGCGCCACATCATTGTGCAAAATGAGGACTTGTCGCAACTGTAGCCAGCAGAAATCTGCACACCAACAACTGCATGATGTGGCCCACCCTCTGCGCCACATCATTGTGCAAAATGAGGACTTGTCGCAACTGTAGCCAGCAGAAAGCATGCAATGGTGAAGTAGTGTTAGCTGTAGCCACCGGAAGCAGGCATTGGAGGACTACGGATAGTAAGATAGTAAAGAGTTTCCACACAGGTGGATACAGTAAAGAGATAGGTACACAACCACCCGACTGTATCCCTGTTCTAGAAGGGTTTGTTCTCAAGCCTGCAGTTCCAGTGTTGCAGTCACTTGTTCCTTCGCTCAGACACACAGACCTGCTGACATTTTCATCCTTAAACTCCTCTTCATCATCCCCACCGCTTCTCTCAGTCAGAACTTCTGATTAGTGTTGAGCGGCATAGGCCATATTCGAATTTGCGAATATTCGCGAATATACGGTCGAATATTCGTCATATATTCGCGAATATTCGCATATTCGTTATATTCTCGTTTTATTTTCGCGCATGCGAAAATACGCGTATGCGAAAATTAACATATGTGAAAATGCGCATATGCGAAAATTAGCATATGTTAATATTCGCATATGCGAATTTTCGCACGCCAGTCTCACACAGTAGTATTACAGCCTTCTTTACACCACACAAGCTGGAAGCAGAGAGGGGTGATCACTGTGGTGTGTACTGTGAAGGAAAAAAAAAAAAAAAAAAACGAATATTCGTAATTACGAATATATAGCGCTATATTCGCGAAATTCGCGAATTCGCGAATATGCGATATTCGCGAATAATATTCGAATTGCGAATATTCGCGAGCAACACTACTTCTGATGTGTGATTGTGCCCTCCTTGTTCCTCTTCAGCACATCCACCATGATTTCTTACAGTATCCCCACCACGCCTGCCACCACCAGTCCTACTAGTGCTACTGTACTATACTTGGCCACTGCATTCCCATTCACCACCTCAACAAAACATTCCTCCTCCTGGCTAGTGCTTTTCTTTTGCGTAGCAGTAGGGGGAAGCAAAGACAGAGATCAGGAATCAGAATGTCTAGGATGGACATTTCTACCATGCCATGTGACTGTAGATTAGAAGGAATCCATTGACAGCTGACACACTGTCATATCCTCAGACTCTTCTTTCTTCTCCTCAGAAGACCTATGACTCACAACTCAACTCTGGCAGGCAGTGAGAACTAAGATGGCTAACGCAGCTGCTACTACTACCACCAAGCACCTGGCTGCTGTTGTGTCTACCTGTACTGGTGCCGACCCCATCAAACATTTTTTTTTTAAGGATTTGGAGATCATTTAATGTTTTTGGGGTAATTTTTCACTCAACTATTAGTCTACTTTCATTCTCAATACTTTTAAATGTGTGGAAAAGTAGACAAAGACTGGCACTGGCATCTATGATCAGAATAAGTCTCTAACAGGCTCTTGCTCTCCGTCAACCACTAAGCACTGCAGCAAAGCAATTGACCGACTGTGACCAAACGAGGTGCTAGATCCTCCGGAGCACTTTTAAATGTGTAGTTATGTTAAACCCAGGTAAAAATACTATATGTTAGATTAAACCCAGAACATAAATGTAACTGAGCCTTAGATGGCTATTCCGTGATCAATCTCCACCCTTTAACTGCGTAATTATATTAAAACCAGGTAGAAAATGTTTAATTAGCCAGAAAATAATGTAACTGAGCCTTAGTGTCATGACCGGGGCTGGACAGGGAGAGTTAGCTCTAAGCTGTCCCTAGAAACACTCTCCCTGCCTACTTGCGCATCCGCCCTTAACGGCAAATCGACAACCACGGTGCTGGTCCCTTCCTGTGTAAAAGTGCATTGAGCATAAAGGTAAACAACCAAATAACCAGATAAACCAGACAGGATAAAAATATACAAACAGGGCAGGACACAGCACACCAACATACAGCTCAGAAACCGGAATCAAGATAAGCGGCAGATATGAATAAATGAACAAGACTAAATATGGAACAAGTATACAGCAGAAACCAGGAGATGCAGGGGATGAACAGATGAACTGTATGTCAAACACCAAACAGATCAGGAAACATAGAATACTGTTCACACTGGACACATACAAAGAACAAACTAGACTCCCCACTGCAAACATGGAGGGACAACAATACTAACTCCAAATAGACTACTAGCCAGTAGGCACACTCCACCGTGTGATCAGGATACTGGCCTAGAAGGAAACAGAAATATAATACACGGAACACTAGATTGAGAAAGGGATGAGTCTGAACAGACTCCAGAGAAAACTTTAAAAGCCAAACTCCAAAACATGGAGGAATACAGTACAGGATACCAAACAGGAATATTACAAAACTAAACTCCAAACATGGAGGAATACGAGTACAAGTAGGACACACAGTGTGAGCACAGACTAAGATAACAAGGTTAAGCAGAACGGACATACATAATCCTGAAAACTGACAAATATACTAAAAATCAAGCAGACTAAAATCTATCATAAACAGGACTATAATAACCATGGTTAAATCTCAGATATAAACAGATAGACTAAAACAGTCATAGACAGAGAAAGAACTACTAACCACCCGGGGGTGTAGCAGAACCTGTGTTTAAATAACCCCACCCGAGTTCTCATTAGCTAATACCATAAACTATTACCTAGCCAGGGAGAATAGCACAGAAAAAAGACAATACATAAAAACAAAGTGTGAACAGGGCCTAAAACGAAATCAATATCTCTTTCAATACATATTTATGCTAAAATACAGGCCAGCCCACTGCTTTTTCTCAGTTTGCTACTCATTTGTAATGTAATAGCTTTTATGGGCTTATTCACTGCTGACTGGAAATTGTAGTGCACCAACTGTACACAGTACTCCAGGTGACAGCAGGTCACTGTCTGAAGTCAGTCCACTAAACAATGCTTTGAACTGCTTATAATGTAATAGCATTTATGGGTTCATTCACTGCTGGCTGGGATTTGTAGTGTACTAACTTGACACAGCACTGCAGGTGACAGGAGGTCATTGTCTTAGGTCACCCCCTGATTAATGTTTTGCTAACTTTACTTTTGAATTTTATAGCATTTGTAAAGGCTTTCTGGGATCATTTGTCCTTTCCATGTTCAAAATGGCAGTCACAATGCAGTGAATGGGGCTTTATTAGCCTCTTAAACCCACCTCTGTGCTTTGTCCTATTGGCCTGAGAACTGTATTAAACATAAATGTAAGCAATGATTGGATAATTTGGGGTCGTGTGATCTTGCTGATAGCTGCAAGGTATGCTTGGCTACCCTGACATGATCTCAATGTTCCCAGTACTATCTCCTTTCATTTAGGTTCCAAAACGCCAAAGGTGAATTCCTTATTGTATTATTACTGCCGAACCTGTCAATCTTTGAAAGTTTGATAAGCTGTTAAGCTTATCAAAAGCTGTTAACTCCTCTTCACTTTATTACCTTACCAAGTAACTTTTCAAACACTATCTCCGGCCATTTTACAACTTGTATATTGAACTTTTCACCAGTTTTTCCCTCTGTAGACGTTATCTCTAATTTTCAGTTGCCCCTAAACTAGTGCGTGTAGACTAGCTACTATGAGGTTCCCCATGCACTGCACACACACAGAAAAGGGAAATTTCCTCCCCTATATCTCTATAGCACATCCTCAAGCTGCAGCAGCATTGAGGACATTATAGAGCAGTACTCTGTATCAGGGTAAGCTATCAGTCATGCACTGATGCAAATATAATTCTAATTAAATATCATTCAAACTTCTGTAGTCTTTCTGCTTCTGTCTCTCTTCAGCCACTCTCTGCTCCTCTACATCTACCCCTCTCCACCCCACAAATGTCTGTGGTCATCTCAAACCTGATAAATAAGCTGGTCAATATGGAGATGATCATGAACAGTGTATGCAAAGTTTAAGTTTTTTTTTTATTGTAAAACGAAATATAAATTCACAAAATCTGGCATAGTTGGAATTGTCCTCACCTGGAGAATAGAGGTAGCATGTCAGTTTAACGTATGTGAACTTTGAAAAAATTATTGCCCCACAAAATTGTACTTATTTCTTTTATTTGTAGTCATTGCTTTTATTACCATTTTCAGTACATATAAGCTATTGGGGCAGGGAATGGGAACAAATATTACTCTACCACTGTAGTTTGGTTGTTGATTTTATATTGTTCCCTATGCCGTATAAATGACATTATGAGGGAATACTGGTGTCTCTTGAAAAAAAACCTTTGCACCACGCTCCACCCCTTTGACAAGCACAGTGCAAAGTGTCAAAAAGTTGCTAAATGTTTGTGCAAGATAGGCGTTTGTGCAAACAGTTTGCCACTTTTTGCCATATACGCCTGGCACAGGGATGATGAGTATCCCTATAATTTATATCATTTTAAAAATGTTACTAGTTTTGCACAGAAAATAACAAAAAATTAACCAAATTATTAAAATGTATTTTTACAATTTCCTTTTAGTTCTCCCAGGGGACTTGACCATGTGATTAGTTTGACTTTGTTTGCTGATAAAATAGACTTTAACGCTTCACTGCTTTATACCTACCAGTGTAAAGCTCATTTATTAAGGCTTTTCTGAGTAAATTTTGGAGGGTTTTTGTCTCGCATGTGCCGTGCGCCAGAATATGCGTAAGAAAATCCAAGAGAACCCTTACTTACTATTGACATTGCTCAGAAAACCCAAAAATGGTGTGGCTTCTGGATGAAAGAGGTGCGTCTGTGAAAAAGGGGGCATGTCCACAACATTTTCAGAGAAAAGAAAACCAAAAATGTACAAACATTTATACATTCTGTAGCAACTACTGTTCACGCTTACTATTCCCGGCTGTGGCCCGGTTCATACCACTTCTTCAACCTCCGCAGTAATCCTGACCTCTGAGGAAGGTCTAGTTTGGACTAAAATGTCAGTAACTATCTGTAATATTGGATTGCGGAAATTAAATCTATGAAACTTGGATTTTTGAGTGCCAAGTTCTTCTCCACTAAATTTACATTTTCTTAACAAATTTACACATAAAATGTGGTAGATATGAGCTCCGGAAAACCCATCAGATCAAAGCAGCTGTAAAAAATAGACAAAACATAGCGAATAGTGCAACATTAGCAAATAACATGGAAATATACAAATAACTGAGAAAAACCTGAGAAAGGAGGCACCTAACTAAGGGTGGGTTCCCATTACATTTTCCCCCATACGGGAGCGCATACGGCAGGGGGGAGCTAAAAACTTGTGCTCCCGTGCTGTATGCGCTCCCGTATGGGGAGCACATTTTATTTCAATGAGCCGACCAGAGTGAAACGTTCTGTCCGGTCGGCTCATTTTTGCGCCACCGGACCTAAAACTGTGGTCGACCACGGTTTTAGGTCTGGAGAAAAAGCGCATACGGCGCAAAAAATAGCCAACGGGACCAAACGTTTCACTCCGGTCGGCTCATTGAAATGAATTACATACGGGAGTGCATACGCAGGCAAACGGGAGTGCAAGTTTTTAGCTCCCCCCCTGCCGTATGTGCTCCCGTATGGAGGAAAATGTAATGGGAACCCACCCTGAAACACCTGATACAAAAAAGTGTACATATGTAGAAAGAAGTCCATGGTGTAAAACGGTTCACTGGTAAAGCTGTATATATCGGTGGTGCAAGGAAGTCCGTAGAATCAAATAATGCAATAAAAAAGAAGAAAAATAAAGTCTAGCAACTCACCGCAATGTGTGAATCAGCGCCTTGAAGCCGCCATGGATAGCTGGGATCGTGCGGGAAACTTAGAGACTACAAACCGGTAGGTTTTGTGCAATAGCACTTCTTCCGGCCTCATGAGGCTGGAAGAAGAGCTATTGCACGAAACCTACCGGTTTGTAGCCTCTGAGATTCCCGCACAATCCCGACTTTCCATGGCGCCTTCACACATTGCGGTGAGTTGCTGGACTTTATTTTTCTTCTTTTATTTTTTGCATAACGCGAAAAATACCTGTCGGAAAAAAAAAAAAAAAAACATAAAGAAAACTACACCCCACTCTTGGTAAATCCACAGTCTACTAGGCACTGTTTCTGACCGAGGGGTGTATTTTTTTATATCACCATGCCATATTGCAGTTAAAATGAGGCACTGTGTGGTAGTGCACCATATAGGTGTGAGGGGGGGGGGTATTTATTGTAAGGCTAATCCTATAAGCAGAAAAAAGTGGGGTTAGCCCCTCTGGCCACACAGTCAGACTTGTCTAGAGATGTTTGGTTATATCTATAGTGGTATATACTACTATTGTATACCTATGTGCGCAATGTCTTTATGACATTGCCAAATTATGTGGTAAGATGCTAAAATGCGGCAGTATATAATATTTGCCCCTATTGCAATAGAGCTATATCCTCTTTGTGGTGTGTATTTATATATTTCACATACACTTGTTAATAAAGTAGTAGAAAAAATAAAAATAATGAATGTGCCAAAAATAAATAAATTAAAGTGACAAGGCCCTCTTGTAATTTGTAACTTGTATGCTTGCTGTAAAAGGGGTAAGATAGACTCCAAGATGCGCCCGGCCATCAGCTCTAATTCCCTGTTGGTTACATCAAGCATACCCAGCAGAGGACCTGACCGCACGTCACTACAAACACAGATATTTTCTGTGACTTTGAAATAACTACCATACCCCAACGCAGACCATTTGCCTAGTGTCTGCAGGGCAACTGCTACAAAGAGACGCCGAATGGAGACCAGCAAACAAGCGGCGTTGGATACCACAAGTCTAAGGGTCACCTGCTCAAGGGCGCATGCGCATTGCGCATAGAAGAAGCGTTGAGCCGCACTGTAACATCGGAGCCTATACACAGAAGGAGCGAGACGCCGCCCCTGGGGGGAAGAAGCGTTGAGTACAGTATCACTTACGAGCGCAGCGCGGAGAAAGGTAAATGCTGCACCCTGCATTGTATGAACTATATAGAAACCTGAATAGCCAGAGAAACATTGGCTTTCACCACAGACATTCTGAAAAACTATTACCAGCTGCATACCTAAACGGGGTTTAAAGGGGTTCTCCACCATAAGGTGATTTTAGTACGTACCTGGCAGACAGTAATGGACATGCTTAAGAAGGATCTGCGCTTGTCTTGGGGCTAAATGGCTATGTTGTGAGCTTACCTTATCACTGTGGCTAGCTTTTTGTGACCTGTTATTTTTTGTTTGAGTTTTCTTCTTTTACCTACAAATCCCATTATTCCATTTTCCTCCCTCCCACACATCAGCCACCCCACCCATTGAAACATAAATGAGCTGCGTCCATTCAAAAGACCTGTGGTTTTACATCAGGGTGCCTACAGCTGTTGCATTAGTTGCAGATTGATCTCTCTCCCACCAAGCGATCCCTCCACCCATTGAAGCAGACAGGCTCCCTGTCATCAGCTGACTAGCGAGTCAGGTCTCGGCCGGATTACAACCTGGGAAAAATCTGAGACAGCAGCCATTTTGTATGCTATTAAAAAAAATATTGGGGTGAAAATCACAGAAGAATTGTGAGAAAACCGTCACACACAGGTGCAGACACTATATTATGAACTACACTAACTACAGCCCCTGTAGCATGGTCAAATAAAAAAAAATCCTGGATTACCCCTTTAATTAAAAGAGGGCCTTGTTACTTTTATTTCTTTATTTTTGGCACATTTATTATTTAATTTTTTTCTTACTTTCAATATATCTGTCCTTTCTCTTTTATGCAATACATATGCTTTTAAACTGCAAAAAAAATGTAATAAGTAATAAATAAACATACTTTATTAACACAATTGTATGTGAAATATGTAAATACGCACCATAAAGAGGATATAGCTGTATTGCAATAGGGGCAACTATTATATACTGCCGCATTTTATTATTTTACCACATAATTTGGCAATGCCATAAAGATATTGCGCACATACGCATGTAATAGTACTATATACCACTATAGCTATAACCAAACATCTCTAGACAAGTCTGACTGTGTAGTCTAGAGGGGCTAACCCCACTTTTTTCTGTTTATACATAAATATCGGTATTTTAAGGTGGTGCTAGGAGTTAGCACTCGGCGACAAGTGTAAGTGGGCCGCCATTATCTATTTTTAGTCTTTTTTCTAGTCCTCTAAACGATTGTCCTTTTGGTTATCAGAGATTATAACTATGAATACTAAATCTGTCTCACATTGTTTCTCTCATTTCCAGGTGCTCTGCTGATATTTATGGAGAGTACAAAATTCAGAAATGTCAAGGAACGACCTGTAAAGTTACTTCGTGTAATTTTGACCCGATCACTGGACTCTACGAAAAAGGTTGTGTTTTTGTACCGCAGCAGAAGCAGTTTGTGAAAGAGTCCTTAATGTACATGCAGGCTCTCCCCGATGTAAGTAAAGTCTCGTATTCTAGTGCAATATATAACATGAAAGAAAATAAAAAGTTGACCATTGCCCTGTACTCAATGCAGCATCTAAAATAAAACACAGGTAAAGTCCACGAGTTCCAAATAGTAGATATAGGACACAGCTATTGGGTATATGGTGTCCAACACTTTATATCTAGTGTTGAGTGCGAATATTTCAAATGCCAATTTTTACTGTGAATATCGGCACTTTGCGATTTTGTGAATATTTAGAATATGGTGATTTATATTCGTAATAACGAATATTCGTTTTTTTATGCAAATATTTATGCGAATACTTATGCGAATATCTGCACTTCCAGACTGGACACTGATCCCTCTCTTCTTTTAGGTGAAAGAGATAATTGCTACGCGCACTAAGCAAATTTCATTGCGAATTTTCACTTGGAAAAAAAAGAGAACGAACATGAATATGCAAATTTCATGAATATAGGGTGAATATTCGTCCATATATTCGCAAAATATCGCAAATTCGAATAAGGCCTCCGGCGGTCTGAAGAAGTGCGTTTTTGGGGGTACGAAATGGTTGTTATGTTAGAACCACTGGTGCTCTAGCTTCACTTGTGTTTGTCTCTCCCCGCTATACTCTACTACTTTTACAGCCGTTTCGTGCCCATAATGCACTTCTACAAACTGTAGAATTCTGAAGAAATGCGTTATGGACATAAAACGGCGGTAAGAACCACTGATTCCCTAGCTTCAATGTTTGTCTCTCCCAGCTATGCTCTACTACTTTTAAAGTATGTTTTCTACAATCATATGAAGAAATAAAGTGTCGGACACCATATATCGAGTCGCCGTGTCCCACATCTACTATTTGAAAGTCTCATATTCTGTCGAACACTTGTACAGCGACTTCTTATAGAAGAAATTAACCCTTCGATTACTGTTTTAGGTCACCCAGTTCTGTAATGAAAGTAACCACAACACCGAAGCTCCAAACATGCAAAACAGAATGTGCAATTCCCGAAGCATTTGGGACGTGATCATGACCTCCAATGATACCAAGAACACACCTCCGAATCCTGGACTCACTATCCCTGTCCCCACCTTCACACTTTTGCAGTTTTCAGAGCGAGTGGTGACTTTGGTACTGGATACCTCTGGAAGCATGGCTAATGTAAGTGACCTCTATAGCGCCTAGAGGTTCAATAATTATAGAATAATTATAATTTAGATTTGAAGAAAAAAAAAAGAGTCTGTCAACAGGTGGCCCAGGTTTAACCCCTTAAATAGACAGCCCACATATTTTATTGTTTTTTATTTTTTATCCATAGAGCCATTTGAGGGCTTGTTTTTTGTGGTGCAAATTGTACTTTGTGATGATACCTTTACTTCTATTATAAAATATTCGATGTAGTAAACATAAATATTTTTAGTGGGGGGGGGGGGAGGGGGAGAGAGTGGCAAAAAATGTTTGCTTCTTTTATAGATTTTCATTTTTGCGCAGTGCACTTTAAAGTAAAACTAACATGTTTTCTGTGGGTCAATAAGAATAAAACGCTACCCATATTTATGTACTACTTTTAAAAAAGTCAAGCTTTTTTTTACAAAATTACTTTGCCTAAATGTGTCCTCTTCTCACCTCAATCATTTTTTGTATTTTTACAAATACGGGGCTGTATAAGGATCATTTTTTGCGCCATGATCTATTGGTTTCTTTTGGTACCAATTTTGTATTGATGCAACTTTTTGATCACTTTTTAAACATTTTTTTTTCTGGCATATGACGTACCAAAAAATCAGCAATTCTGCGGCTTGGCATTTTTTTTTTATACATTTACACCATTCACCGTGCATGACCATGAACATTTTAATACTTTTGGACATTTCAGCATGCAGCAATACCAATAGTTTAGGTTTTTTTTTTCACCTTTTTTTTTTTTAAATGGGGGTGATTAAAATTTTTCTTGGGGGGTTATATATTTGGACTATTAAGGGTCTATTCACACATACAGTATTCTGTGCAGATTTGATGCACAGGATTTTCTGCTGCAGATTTCAATGTAAACTGAACACAGGTTGAAATCCTGCGCATCAAATCTGCGCAGAATACTGTACGTGTGAACAGACCCTAAAGAAAACTGTCATCCAGTTCACCCACACTAAACCCAATACACAGGAGTCCATACAGGGGTCACTTACTTTTTCTTGTACACTGGCCGCCGAGTTATGCCCCTGTAAATTTCTTTCTTCTGTCTATGAATTGCGCTTCAAGGTGGGGCCCCCACCGGCTGTCTGCCTCTGTCTCTTGCACTGAAGTTTCTAAGCCCACCCCCATTGTTTGCAAATTCATTATCTTCAACTCCACGTTTTAGTGACGTGGAGTCACATGTCCCCAAGCGCAGCAAACTGTCTGCAGAGCGCATGTACATGAAGATTTTACCCAGCTGCTGGATGCCGTGCTGTTCTTGCTGAAGCCTTGCTACTCCCGACTTCTGGGTGTAGCGAGGGACCAGCACATGCTCAGTGGCACTGCGCAGAGCGAGAACAGTACACAGAACTCTTGTGTCATCAGGACGTGAGAGCTGGGTAAAAGCTTCATGCGCTCTGCAGACAGAACGCTGCGCACAGGGGACATGTGACTCCACATCACTAGGACGAGGAGTTGAAGATAATGCATATACAAACAACGGGGGCGGGCTTAGAAACTTCAGTGCAGGAGGCAGAGGCAGACAGCCAGAGGAGGCCCCGCCTTGAAGCACGATTCATAGACTGAAGAAAGGAACTTTACAGGGGCATAACTTGGCAGACAGTGGATGAAAAAAAGTAAGTGACCCCTGTATGGAATCCTGTTGACCCACACTATAACCCAGTGTATTGGGTTTAGTGTTAGTGAACTGGCTGACAGTTTTCCTTTAATAGCAATCATTAGATTACATTGTCCTAATCAGTATTATCAGCAATCTTCCCGTACACCTCACTGATTCAAAAGACTGTCCGCAGTGCCACTTCTCCATGGTGCACAGGAAAACACACAGCCGTACTGTGGCAACTAACAATAGTAAGGAAAAAGCCTCCATACGGAAGAGAATCCAGCACTCACGGGAAGAGTAGAAATAAAATGCCCCCTTTATTTGATCATAGTTAAAATTTGTCCATGTTGACTTCAAAAACAGAAACGTTTCGTTAAAGAGGCACTGTCATTGTTAGAAACTTTTCATACATTGCAGGGCTCATTATAATATGACATTTCACAATATTCACCTGTTAAAAAATAATTTAATTTTCACCTGAAATTCAAGCTCAAAATAGCCACCACTAGGGGTCGCCTGTCTTTGAGCCAGACAGACTAGTCTAGATTTTACAGCATACTGGATACCGGCCGTAAAGCATACCGGTATCCAGTATAGGAGATTTCTATTGTGTATGCAAAACTTCAGATAAAGGATGTGTGGACATGCTGGGAGCTGTAGTTTTAAAACAGCTGGAGGCAACACTGCTCTAACACAGTTATTTACAAACATTGCAGCTTCAGTTATTACTAAACTACAACTCCCAGCATGCTGAAATAGTCAAAGCTTTCTCGGGATATATAGGTCCGAGACACATAAAAATTATATGCACATGATCAGGATTGGGTCCTGAGTAACATACCACTTTTTTTTCTTTCTTTTTTTTTTTTTTGCGCTATGACAGGTACGCTTTAAGCCTTTATCAAGGTATATACAAAACTACCACCGATTCCGACTATATACACAACCTTGGAAACTAAATCCACCCACTTTATCACAGCCCACAGCTGTGTGCTTTAGATCCACCTACATACCTTAACCTCTTCATATGTTTTAACCCAAATAACATAAAATAAAACCTTTAAACGCAGGGATAAAAAAAGAGAGTGTGAAGAACTACAGAAAAAAAAGAGAACTTTTTACATTGTACAAACCTTACATCACTACATATACATGAATGGTTCATATATAATTTAGAAGTAAATGAAAGGGGTATTACATCCTTAGACATCTTATCCCCTATCCTTGTGACGTCACACAACTCCCCCTCCCATAGACAAGAATGGAGCGGGTGTGACGTCACGAGGGGGCGTGGTGTGACATCACGTCTCTGGCGCTGTGCCCGGCACGGAATGCCAGGTGCTGCATAGAGAGATCTTGGGGGTCCCAGCAGCGGGCTCCCCACGATTGGACATCTTATCCCCAATCCTTTGGATAGGGGGTAAGATGTCTAAGGCCACTATACTCCTTTAAATTTAGGGAATCAAAGAAAATGAAAATAGGTTGAATAAAAGGTTTACATTACCATTCAGATATTATGTATTTTTATTAGGTTTATCATCTGGACTTTTTTTTTTCTTTGCATATTTCTGCAGATCATAGGGGTTTCCTTTCTTTTTTTGTTGGGTATTATTCCTCTTTACCTTGTGAAACTGAAAACCTCCCTCGATCAGGTTCAAGATGTTTAACCCCTTGGGGACAAAGCCCATTTTGACCTTAAAGGGGTACTCCACCCCTAGACATCTTATCCCCTATCCAAGGATAAGGGATAAGATGTCTGATCGCGGGGGTCCCACCGCTGGGGAGCCCCGCGATCTCTCCTGCAGCCCCTAGGGGTACTCCGCCCCTAGATGTCTAGGGATGGAGTACCCCTTTAAGGACGAGGCCAATTTTCTTTTTTGAACTTTAATTTTTTCCTCCTCCCCTTCCAAAAATCATAACGCTTTTAGCTTTCCAATTACAAGGGCTGTTTTCTTTGCGTCAGCAGTTGTACTTTGTAATGACATCACTTATTTTATAACATAATCTGTGGTGAAACACAGTGAACTTTTTGGTAAAAATTACACCCTATCTTTATTCTGTAGATTTTATTCTGTAGGTTTTATTTTATTTTATTACTTTAAAAAAATTAGATGCACCAAAATTTGTATGTTTAAAATGTTATCTTCTGGCCCTATAACTTTTTTAATTTTCCGCATACGGTGCTATATGATGGCTAATTTTTTGTGCCTTGGTCTGCAGTTTTTATCAGTACCATTTTTGTTTTGATGGGACTTTTTGATTGCCTTTTATAATTTTTTTCATGGTACATGAAGTGAAAAAATGCACAATTTTGGACTTTTGTATTTTTTCACTTGTACACCATCAACCATGCGGTTTAAGTACCCTTATATTTTAATAGTTCATACATTTATGCATGTGACAGTACCTCATATGATTATTTTTATCTTTTTATTTTATTTAATGGGAAGGGGGGTGATTCACACTTTTATTACGAATGGGTTAATTCACTTTTATAATTTTTTGTTTTAACACTTTATTTTTATTTATTTTTTAGTCCCCATAGGGGGCTATAACATGCAATCTTTTGATTGAATATACTGAGCAATGCTATGCCATGACATAGCATTATTCAGTGCTATTGGTGCTCTGCTGCTCCAGCCTGCTGAGCAGGCATGGAGCAGCAGACCACAGATCGGACGGCAAAGAGGCAGGTGAGCATCCTCTTGCCGTCCAGTTAATTGGAGCTGCCAGGATATTTTACTTTAGTTTTTAGACACTGCTATCAACTTTGATTGCAGCATCTAAAGGGTTAATGCTGGGCATTGGCCCCCATCGGCGGTGCTCAGCATTAACTCTGAGTCTTGGCTGCTGATAGCAGTCGGGACCCACTGGGTTTGAGTGCACTTCAAACCCTGCTGACAAGATGAGAGTGTACAGGTACGCCCTCCATCCTTGAAGGGGTTATCCACCATAAAGTGATTTTAGTATGTACCTGCCAGACAGTAATGGACATGCTTAGGAAGGAGGATCTGCATGTCTTGGGGCTAAATGGCTATGTTGCGAGATTACCATAACACTGTGGCTATCTTTTTGTGAACTGGTATTTCCTTTTTTGAGTTCTTTTATTGCCTACAAATCCCATAATTCCATTTTCCTCCCTCCCACACATCAGCCCCCATCCATTGAAACATAAATGAGCTGCATCCATTCAAAAGACCTGTGGTTTTCAATCAGGGTGCCTGCAGCTGTTGCTTTAGTTGCAGATTGATCTCTCTCCCACCAAGCGATTGCTCCACCCATTGAAGCAGACAGGCTCCCTGTGAGTCAGGTCTCGGCCACATGGCAACCTGGGAAAAATCTGAGACAACAGTCCTTTTGTATGCTGTTAAAAATAAATATTGGGGGGAAAATCATAGAAGAATTGTGAGAAAACCATCACACAAAGGTACAGACACTATATTGTGAACTACACTAACTTTACAGCCCCTGTAGCATAGTCAAATAAAAAAAAAAAATCTGGAATACCCCTTTAGTATTGGGATGCGCTGGCATACCCATATGCCCTCCATCCCCAACAGGTTTAAGGGGTACTCTGGTGGAAAACATTATTTTTTAAATCAACTGGTACCAGAAAGTTAAACAGATTTGTATATTACTTCTATTTAAAAACCTTAATCCTTCCAGTACTTATCAGTTGCTGTATGCCCCACAGGAGGTTCTTTTCTTTTTTCATTTCTTTTCTGTCTGGCCACAGTGCTCTATGCTGACACCTCTGTCTCTCTCAGGGACTGTCTAGAGCAGGATAGGCTTGCTATTGGGATTTGCTCCTGCTCTGAACAGTTTGTGACATGGACAGAGGTGTCAGCAGAGAGCAGTGTGGTCAGACAGAAAAGAAATTCAAAAAGAAAAGAACTTACTCTGGAGCATACAGCAGCTGATAAGTACTGGAAGGCTATTTTTTTATTGAATTAGTTTGTGTTTTTCTTTCCAGTTTAACCGTATTGAGCGTTTGTACCAGGCTGCAGATGTTTTCCTTACCCAAATCATTGAGACTGGTTCTTATGCTGGAATGGTGACATTTTCAACCGCTGCCGTTATAAAATCCAATTTAATCCAAATACAAGGTGATGCAGAACGTCAGAAGTTAAAAGGACTCCTTCCAGTTAAAGGAATCGGAGGAACAGATATCTGTAAGGGACTTCTGGCTGGTATTCAGGTAAAGTAAAAAAGATATCTTCACATTGTAATTAAAGGCGTTATCTGGGGAAAAAATATACCCCCTATTCACAGGATATAGGATAAGTGTCTGGGGGTAGGGGGGGACCAATAGCTGGGTTCCCCCGCAATCTCCTTGACCCTTGCAATTGGCCGTTACTTCTGCTCAGAAGGTGAGGGCCGGAGCGCTTGAGGACTGGTGAGTAGAGTGTCGAGAGCCGGGTTCCACACAGGAGCTTCTTGTGGGTACCAGCAGTGCCCCTACCCCCCATTAGACACTTATACCCTAACACATGGATAGGAGATAAGTCTTTTCCCCGGATTACCCTTTAAGTATTACCATAATATAGAAAGGTCACAATATAGATTCAAACACTGTTAAAGTAAAAACATATATATATTTTTGTCTTACTTATCTTCACTTGTCCCATTTTGGTAAAACTTGTTTATATTCCCCTTTAAAGCATAGAGACATTATGGAGAAAGTTTACCTGCTTATGACTTTCCTTCCATGAGACAGAGCAAAGACCTCTTAGAAAGCTTGGCTTCTGCTCTGGGGTACTTGAAGGAATCATGCATGAAATAGTCACCCATTTACATTATTGGCCTCATGTCATACATATGAGGCAATTCTAATTGTCTCTCCAAAAAATGTTTAACTTTTTTGTTTCTAGAGGAATTTTCATGAGCTACCCTCAGAGATTCCACTACATCAAACATTGGCGTGAATGGGTTTTCTATTGTGGAAAATTTAGCCCCAGATATTCAGTATTCTGTACACGCCAAAAGAGTAAACAAATACACTCTTCTTTTAAAGAGATATGCCACCCTTAGACATCTTATCACGGGCGTCTCGCCACTGGGACCCCCTCGATCTCCGTGCACCATTCTGTGCCTTGTGCTGCTCCAGTCTTGAAAATACTGGGTTTCCGAGACGGAGACATTTTGTCATGCCCCACCACGCCCCCTCCCATAGACTTGAATGGAGGGGGCATGGCATGACGTCACATCTGCGTCTCGGAAACCCAGCGTTTCCGAGACTGGAGCAGCACCGGGAACAGAATTCCGAGTGCTGCACGGAGATCGAGGGGGAAGGGGGATACCAGTGGCGGGACCCCCGTGATCAAACATCTTATCCCCTTATCCTTTGGATAGGGGATAAAATGTCTAACGGCGGAATACCCCTTTAAAATGTTTGTCTTGACATTATCGTATAAATGAAAAGAGTCCTATCAGTGTAATGTCTTCTGTATAGGGTGGGAATTTTGTATTCTGAAGTGGAATAATCTGTGGTTGGAAGAAGGATGAGGCATGGAGCAAGTAATTTAGTGCCCTCCCTGTGGGCTGTCCTATAAGGTGGAGGAAGCTCCAACCCACCCCTCTGCCATAAAAATAATTCTCTAGTACCAAGGTTGGACTATGATCAAATTTGACTTGTGGACCTTTATTTTCTTCTATGTTCCTAGACAGAATAAGGACTTTACAAAAAAAACAAAAACTGTCTTTGGGTATCAGATTTTTCAGCGGGTCCCAGTGGTCGAACTGATAGGATAGGGAATAAGTGGGTTGTATCAATGTAATCAAAATGAATATCTTGCCCCGACTCCTTTACCTCTTCTCCAGCCTCCCCACCACCCCTACCAAAATCCTTTTTCAAAGACCTGTCGACCCTGCTATCGAAATTCATCTGGGCCGGTGGGCGCCCTCGAGTGGTGAAGACTGTTCTCTCCATTGGACGGTGGACTTGGCTCCCCGGAATGCCGGCCGTGTTGACCAGAGTGCTGGACTGTTATCACGACCCGGTTACTAAGCAATGGGCACTTCTGGAGGCCCATACGGCACGCCTACATCCTAAGATGCTGTTATGGCTACCCAAGTCACAATTGACAAATGCTGTCATGTCTGAATTACCTCCAGTCACATCCTCTATTGCTAGGACACACCACACCCTCCTTCCGGAATCCCTCCCTTGTCTCCTGTGTTCGGAAACCGGGCATTTCCACCTGCCTTTGACTCAACTAAGTTCCTGGGTTACACTAGAGCGGTAGGTGCCTCCTTCTCGCATTTCCTGACCCCCTCAGGCTTGAAGCCGCTATCTGACATACTCCCTAATCGCCTGCCCTCGCCCCTTGTTAGCTTTCAATATGCCCAGTTGAGTAATTTTTGCGCTGCTGGAGGCACGCGTCTTAACCTCTGCCGTCCCCTGTCCTCGTTTGAGAGGTTATGCACCTCTGGCTCTGCTTCGGTTCGGCCGATTAGCACCTTGTACGCTCTCCTCAAAGATACGCTCTGAGATGACCCTCTCCCCTTCTGAGATGGTTGGGAGAGAGAGTTGGACCGTGCGCTCTCGGACGAGGAGTGGGGACAGGCGATCTCTCTTGCCATAAGACTTCTATCTCCAGTAAAGCACAGGTGACCTGTTACAAGGAGTTGACGAGGTGGTATAGAGTGCCTACCCTCCTGTCCCGTATCTACCCCGGGGTGCCTGATCGATTAAAAAGGTTTATATTACTGGCTGCTAAATCGGTAATACCTAGGAAGTGGAAGTCCACCCCCCCCCCCCCACCTTCTCGGACTGGCTGCAGGAGTTGTCTAATATCCACAGAATAGAAGAACTTTTGGCCGACTCCTCCAGGCAGCTGACCAAATACCACCAGATATGGCATCCTTGGACCTCCTTCGTGTCCTCCCCCAAATATAGATCGCTCCACACATAGACTAGCCCCCGCTTGGTGTCCATATCTCTTCTCGGGTGTGTGACCCACCTATTTATGTCAGGCTGCTTGACGGTCGGGGCCTGGTCCGTGCGCACGATCACGTGAGGTATGCACCCCTCGTATCTACACCCTTGCTTCCACCTTCTTCTCTGTTCTCTTTCCCTCTTTCTTTTCCTTCCTTTTTCCTTCTCCCTTTCTCCCTTGTATGACGGTTTGTTTAACTACGTGTGCCTACGAGACATGTAGACTTCTCTCAGTGCCAGTTGCGACATGGAACGGGACTGACTCGTGACTCACATAGACGACAGTAGACGACCGTGAGTTTCCACATGTATTCTTTAGCATATATTGATGTTATATTTCACAATTGTGGATGTGTTGCAACTTGCCTACTCTGTTTTCATATTTGTAGGCTGTCCTACTATTTTCTTGCTGTTATGTTTGTACTGTATAAGAATGAAAAAAAGACAGAGCTCTCATAGGGCAGTACGTTTGATCAGATGTAAATATTTAGAGTGAGCGGTATATGCAATAACCACTCACCTTGCCTGGTTGCATTAGGCATGCAGCAACCTGGATTGTCTCGGTGTGGAGGTAACTGTTACGCCGAGCGCTCCGGGTCCCTGCTCCTCCCCGGAAAGCTTGCGGCGTTCCCCTCTCTGCAGCACCCCGGTCAGACCCGCTGACCGGGAGCGCTGCACTGACACTGCCGGCGGGGATGCGATTCGCATAGCGGGACGCGCCCGCTCGCGAATCGCATCCCAAGCTACTCACCTGCCCTGGTCCCCAGCTGTCACGTTCTGGCGTGCGCGGCTCCGCTCTCTAGGGCGCGCCAGCTCTCTAAGATTTAAAGGGCCAGTGCACCACTGATTGGTGCCTGGCCCAATCACTGTAATTAGCTTCCACCTGCTCCTTGCTCATATAACCTCACTTCCCCTTCCCAGCATTGCCGGATCTTGTTGCCCTTGTGCCTAGAGAAAGCGTTTCCTGTGTTTGCCATAACTGTGTTTCCAGACCTTCTGCTATCACCATTGACTACGAACCTTGCCGCCTGCCCTGACCTTCTGCTACGTCTGACCTCGCCTTTGTCTAGTCTTTCTGTCCCACGCCTTCTCAGCAGTCAGCGAGGTTGAGCCGTTGCCGGTGGATACGACCTGGTTGCTACCGCCGCAGCAAGACCATCCCGCTTTGCGGCGGGCTCTGGTGAATACCAGTAGCAACCTAGAACCGGTCCACCGACACGGTCCACGCCAATCCCTCGCTGACACAGAGGATCCACATCCAGCCTGCCGAATCCTAACAGTAACGGTGCAGCCGTCCAGAGATGTCGAGGAGGTGGCAGCCTCACTCGATAGTAGATAATCAGGATAGAAGGGTCATTGAGAAAGAGGTATCCTAAACTTTGAAACGCGTCTGACATAGGTGAATAAAGAAAATTTTAATTGTACCAGTGACTTCTCAAGTTTATTGCAACGGGTGGCGCCAAGGATCCAGAGTTTTTTTCCCCTTCTATCCTGACTTGCTGTTATGTTGTTATTATTATTGATAATGCTAATAAAAACTTTTATTACGAAAACAAAAAAAAGGATAGGGAGTAAGTTAATTTTTGCTGGACAATTCCTTAAAAAGATCAGGAAATGGAAAAAGATGGTGAAAGTGTCATGACCGAGAGTGGGAGAGTGAGCCCTAAGCTATCCCTAGAAACACTCTCCCTGCCTATTTGCCCATCTGCCCTAAACAGCGGATCGACAACCTGGAGCCGCTCCCTCTGTGCGCTAAAGTGCAATGGGCATAAAGGTACACAAATACTGTACATAGTCGGGGACAGGTCAGAAACATATTGGGAAAACAACCAAACAACCAGATAAACCAGTCAGAATATAACAATACGAACAGGGTAGGATATAGCGTGCTAACATACAGTTCAGAAACCAGAATCAAGATTAACAGCAGATATGAATAAATGAACAAGACTAGATATGGAATATGTATGCAGCAAAAACCCGGAGATGTAGGGGATGAACAGATGAACTGAATGTAAAACATTACACAGGTCAGGAAACATAAAACACTGTTCACACTGGACACAGAACACTCTTCACAAACAGATAAAAGTTCAGAGGACACAGATCAGTGATGAAGTACAGAGGACACTATAGACCAATGATAATGTACAGTGCATGTACTAAAAACACTAAAGATCTGAAATCATGAACTCTCTATACAAACGGATACAAGAAAAAGCCAAACTCTATTACATGAGGAATACAGGAACCACAAACCAAACTCCAGAACATGGAGGAATATGGATCAGGATAACAAACAGGAATATTACAAAACCAAATTATATAACATGGAGGATAGGGATCAGGATAACAAACAGGAATATTACAAAACCAAACTCCGTAACATGGAGGAATACGAGTCAGGACTCCAAACAGGAACAATAAATACAGAGAATGGGTAAATGCAAGACTCATATAAAAAGGTACTAAAAACTGACAGATGTACTTAAAACCAAGCAGACTAAAATCAATATCATAAACAGGAATCAACCATGTTTACAACGAACAAACATATCACGCAAACATATCAAAGGTAAAACTAGAAGAGCCTTAACTCTCCCATCCCTGGGAAGAATTAGCACAGAAACTGCTCAGACATAAAAACTAGTCTCTGAACAGACTCCAAGACAGAAAAATGCAAAAACACATAAACAGACATTACAGAAAGAGGAGAGAAATAGTTTTTTCTAAACTATATGCATCATATAAAAATAGAAAAAGACAAAGTTAATGCATATTATTTTTATCCATATATCATGTGACTTCACAGGTGAATAAAGGAAGGTTTGGTTCATCTCATGGAACAGAGGTCTTATTACTATCAGATGGAGAAGATAACTACGATACTAACCTTTGTTTCCAACAAATTATAGAGAGCGGGGTCATAGTTCATGTCATATTCCTTGGATCTGCAGAAGAACCAAAACTTAAAGAAATTGTAAAAACTACAGGTAAGCAAAGTAAATGATTAGAGATGAGCGAACTTCCAGTAATTCGATTCGTCACAAACTTCTCGGCTTGGCAGTTGATGACGTTAGCCTGCATAAATTAGTTCAGCTTTCTGGTGGGCTGGAAAAGGTGGATAAAGTCCTAGGAGAGAGTCTCCTAGGACTGTATCCACCTTTTCCAGCCCACAGGAGCACCTGAAAGCTGAACTAATTTATGCAGGCTAAAGTCAGCAAACACTGAACCGAGAAGTACGTGACGAATGGAATTACTGTTAGTTTGTTCATCTCTATAAATGATATAAAAGCATATAATGTGCAGTAATGTATTAATAGTGAGTGCATGACGTTATTATCGAGCACATAATCTGCTCACAGAGTAAACATTTTATGTTTTTCTTTTTTACCAGGTGGAACCATCTATTTAGCTACAGATGATACTACTGGAAATGCACAAGATTTAATTGATGCCTTCAGCGCAATTTCAGCAAGTGATGGAGTCATCACCAAACAGTCTATACAGGTGAACACTTTATTATATTATATTATGGAGAGATTACATGGATAATTATGTATGCATGAGCTCGCATACTTAGTCTTAAAGGGGTTGCCCTCTGGCCAACTGTGGTTGCTTTCTGTTAAAAATAGCGCTCCATCTGTGCTTAAATCATGCCTGGTATGGCAGTTTAATGGCATTGTCCAGCAAAAGGAACGACCAGTGTATGGTATCAAAAAGTATAATAAAGCAACTTGCTAATATAATGTTATTAGCCATAGTGCACAGGTCATCCATATCAGCAGTGTTCTTTCCCTTGTAAGCTGTGACATCATGTCACAGGCTCTCAAAGCAGTGTGCTCCATTCATAGAAACATAGAATGTGCAGATAAGAACCATCCTATCAATAGTCCCTGGCCCTATCTTATATGAAGGATAGCCTTATGCTTATCCCATGCATGCTTAAACTCCTTCACTGTATTTGCAGCGACCACTTCTACATGAAGGCTATTCCATGCATCCACTACTCTCTCAGTAAAGTAATACTTCCTGATATTACTGCAGAAACCTTTCCCTTCTAATTTAAAACTATGTCCTCTTGTGGAAGTTTTTCTTCTTTTAAATATCTTCTCCTCCTTTATCGTGTTGATTCCCTTTATGTATTTAAAATTCTCTATCATATCCCCTCTGTCTCTTCTTTCCTCTATACATGTTAAGGTCCGTTTAACCTTTCCTGGTAAGTTTTATCCTGCAATCCATGTACTAGTTTAGTATCTTCTCTGAACTCTCTCTAGAGTATCTATATCCTTCTGGAGATATGGCCTGTGCACGATACTCCAAGTGAGGTCTCACCAGTGTTCTATACAGCGGCATGAGCGCTTCTCTCTTTCTACTGCTTATACCTCTCCCTATACATCCAAGCATTCTGCTAGTGTTTCTTGCTGCTCTATTACATTGTCTCCCTACCTTTAAGTCTTCTGAAATAATTACTCATAAATCCCTTTCATCATATACTGAGGTCAGGACTGTGTCAAATATTCTATATTCTGCCCGAGGTTTTTACGCCCCAGGTGCATTATCTTGCACTTGTCCACATTAAATTTCAGTTGTCAGAGTTCTGATCTTTCTTCTAGTTTTCCTAAATCCTTTTCCATTTGGCGGATACCTCCAGGAACATCAACCCTGTTACATATCTTTGTGTCATCAGCAAAAAGACCAATACCTTACCATCAAGGCCTTTTGCAATATCACTAATAAGGATGAGCGAATTGAATCTGATGAATCCGAATTCATTATGAATTTCAGAAAAAATTTGATTCATAACGAATGCGAATATTGCCGTGATTCGATCGCGTGAATCGCTTAATTAAATTCCATTTAGTGCGGTCCAGGCTCCAGGGCCGGGCATCTAAAATGGTGGATCCACATGTGAGGACATGGGGCAAGGAATCCTGGGAAGGCGGGAACAAGGGTTGGCGGGATGACCCTGAATCACATGCAGGATGCAGCCTATCAGCAACCAGCCATCTTGTGGCAAGTCACATCAGCCTTCTATTTCAGAGAGAGGAACAGAGAGCAGTGTGTGTTGCACAGAAAATCTTTTTTTACAGCAGCGATTCACCTCAAGCCCAAATCCAGCCTAGAAGAACTGATAGGGAAGGGAGTGAGATTGAGACAGAATGAGAGAGAGTGTAATTTTGGGTGTAGTACACAGCGACTGCGTGCTGCAGCACTAGTGTGTACAACAACTGAAAAGCTAATAGTAGCCAGCCAGTTAGGGTGATCAGAGCACTAAAAGAGTATTGTTCTCAATTAAGTGTAACCTGTGCGTACATCTAAGTGGTGTACAATTTTTTTTCCTGTTAAAGTCTTAAGGACCTAGATACTGTGAAAGGCCAAGTAAAAGTACACACCTGCTGGTGTTGTAGACAAATACTGTTTTGAGCGTAGTGGAGTGCATTGTCCTCCCCTCATAAGTGCATACCACATATGTACATCTAAGTGGTGTACCATTTTGTTCCTGTTAAAGTTTTAAGGGCCTAGATACTGTGAAAGGCCAGGCAAAAGTGCTCACCAGCTGGTGTTGTAGACAAATGCTGTTTTAACCCCTTAAGGACCGGGGTTTTTTCCGTTTTTGCATTTTCGTTTTTTGCTCCTTGCCTTTAAAAAATCATAACTCTTTCAAATTTACACCTAAAAATCCATATGATGGCTTATTTTTTGCGCCACCAATTCTACTTTGTAATGACGTCATTCATTTTGCCCAAAAATCTATGGTGAAGCGGGGAAAAAAATCATTGTGCGACAAAATTGAAAAAAAAACGCTGTTTTGTAACTTTTGGGGGCTTCCGTTTCTACGTAGTAAATTTTTCGGTAAAAATGACACCTGATATGTATTCTGTAGGTCCATACGATTAAAATGATACCCTACTTATATAGATTTGATTTTGTCGGACTTCTGGAAAAAATCATAACTACATGCAGGAAAATTAATACGTTTAAAATTGTCATCTTCTGACCCCTATAACTTTTTTATTTTATCGTGCATGGGGCGGTATGAGGGCTCATTGTTTGCGTCGTGATCTGAAGTTTTTAACGGTACCATTTTTGCATTGATAGGACTTATTGATCACTTTTTATTCATTTTTAAATGATATAAAAAGTGACCAAAAATGCACTATTTTGGACTTTGGAATTTTTTTGCGCGCACGCCATTGACCGAGCGGTTTAATTAATGAAATATTTTTATAATTCGGACATTTCCGCACGCGGTGATACCACATATGTTTATTTTTATTTTTATTTACACTGTGTTTTTTTTTTTATTGGAAAAGGGGGGTGATTCAAACTTTTAATAGGGGAGGAGTTAAATGATCTTTATTCACTTTTTTTTTTCACTTTTTTTTTGCAGTGTTATAGGTCCCATAGGGACCTATAACACTGCACACACTGATCTTCTATGTTGATCACTGGTTTCTCATAAGAAACCAGTGATCAACGATTCTGCCGCATGACTGCTCAGGCCTGGATCTCAGGCACTGAGCAGTCATTCGGCGATCGGACAGCGAGGAGGCAGGAAGGGGCCCTCCCGCTGTCCTGTCAGCTGTTCGGGATGCCGCGATTAGCCGCGGCTATCCCGAACAGCTCGACTGAGCTAGTCGGGAACTTTCACTTTCACTTTTAGCCGCGCGGCTCAGCTCTGAGCGCGCGGCTAAAGGGTTAATAGCGCGCAGCGCCGCGATCGGCGCTGCGCGCTATTAGAGGCGGGTCCCGGCTTCACTATGACGCCGGGCCCGCCGTAATATGACGCGGGGTTACTGTGTAACCCCGCGTTATATCAGAAGAGCAGGACCAAGGACGTACCGGTACGTCCTTGGTCCTTAAGGGGTTGAGTATAGTGGAGCACATTGTCCTCCCCTCATAAGTGCACACCATGTACGTACATCTAAGTGGTGTACCATTTTGTTCGTGTTAAAGTATTAAGGGCCTAGATATTGTGAAAGCCCAGCCAAAAGTATACACCTGCTGGTGTTGTAGACAAACTGTTTTAACTGTAGTGGAACGTATTGTACTCCCCTCATGTACGCACTAAGTATGTCAGGCAGAGAAGTGCCAGGACGTGCACAGAGAATTGGCAGAGACCTTAATTCATCAGGCAGAGGTTGCAGCAGACTAGGGGCGAGTGGCAGCAGGAGTCACAGTAAGATGCCTGAGCTCCCAGTATCAGCTAGTAGTCGTGTCTCGACTAGCAACCCATCTGCTGTCATTGATTGGTTAACATGGTCATCCACTTCATCATAAGTGACATCTGACACCCCAGTCAACAGTCGATGGGTTCCTCAGACACAACCGTCAGTTGGCATGGCCTGGGAGCAGTCCCTGTCCTCCCATTGCCTCTGTCCTATGCTGTTCCCTCCCCCACAGAAGTAAGTTATGCTGTGGGTCCAGCTCCACTATTTAGTGAGGAAGATCTAATAGAAGACAGTCAGCAGCTACTGCCCAGCCAAGAAGTGGAGGACACATGCGCTGCTTCCTCCACTAGGCGGGAAAGTAGTGAAGAGGAGAGTGGCGTGGGAGGTGGTGTTGCGAGCGTTCAGGCTCCTGAAGCAGACACTGTTGAGGAACTTGAGGAGGACATTGGTGACGTGCAGAAACAACTCGATAATGATGAAGCCGATTGCACTTGGGAGCCGGGTGCAGAAGGGGCTTCATCATCATCAGGAAAAGAGGGTTGCAGGTTGCCCATGAGGCAGCAGCTGAGCCAGCAAGGTGGTAGCATGGTTGACAGTCAGCATGGTGGCAGAAGTGGAAATTCTGGAGCCAAACGTGCCCGGTGGAGACCATCTGTTTCGCGGAAGCCAACCTTCCCGAGAGGTAGTGGAACATTGGTTCCTGGAGTCCGCAGCAGTGGCAGTCAATCAGTGCGGACTGTTGGTGGGAAAATCCGGAGGATGTCAACCTGGCCACATACAAGTGTTGGCAGAAAGTGAAGCGTGGCCAGGGTCCCAATGTTGGCACCTCGGCCCTGCGTCAACATCGAGTCAGCATTCGAGTCAGTCATTCTGCCATCAATTCATCGACAAATTCATGTCCAAGAGACAACAGTATGCGCCCACTCATCCAACGGCGCAGAAGCTGAATGTGCTCCTGTACAAGTTGCTGGTGCTGCAGTCCCACCCTTTTAAAGTGGTGGACTCTGCACCTTTCAGAGAACTGATGGCTTGTGCCCATCCGTGGTGGAGAGTCCCAAGCTGTCATTTTTTTGCGAAGAAGGCAGTACCAGCCTTGCACAATTTTGTGGAACAGAAGGTGGGCCAGTCCTTGAACCTGTCAGTGTGTACGGCAGCGCCGACGTGTGGAGCTGTAACTACGGTCAGGGACAATAGATGTCCTTTACGGCCCACTGGGTAAATGTGGTTCTTGAACAGCCACAACAGCAACTTGGACAGGTAACACCGCTTCTGCCTCCACGCTCTCAGGCCGTTGCTTCTGTGACAGTGTGCGCCTCCTCATCCTCCACCGTGTGCTGAGCCTCCACTGCACAGACAAGTCTCAGGGTCCCTCCAGCATACCATGTGTGCAGTACCCAGACTGCCCCAACCCAATTTGGGACAACAGGGACAGGTACCAACCTTGAATATACAAACAGTCCCTGGACCTCTGATGATGATGTGAAAACATTACAGGATCAATCAAACATCCTAATAGATAATCCAGTCAAAGATGCAGATGACGAGATGCAGATATTTAATCTATCTTCCCATGTCCTGACAACAGCACAAAAATCCCTATTACTTAAGGGTCTGTCATTTACCCCAGTCCCTAAATTTGATAAATTTGAATGATTTAACGACCTAAACTCGTTTGCCAGGAAACTGGCATTACATAAATGGCATGCTGAAAGAAACAACAAGGACACTGAGATAAGATATAGAGAGAGTGTAGCACTTGAGGCTCTGATTGATTTAGAAATGGAAATTGAAGGGGAGGAAATAAATTTGAGAGCCCCGTTTACTAATTTAAAACCAAGATCCACCATGACCCCAGACTTTTCCCAATATTCCAACGTTGAAACGTTTGTGGATATGGTTACAGCAGATATCCAAAAATTAAGCCCCGGATGAACAAAGTGGGTAATAATCTATCAAGAGAGGATCAAAAAGCCCTGGAGGAATTAAGAGGAATAGAAGAACTAGTAATAAAGCCATCCGATAAAGGAGGCAATATTGTCCTCCTGGACAGATCAGATTATGTCAAAATGGTGTTGGATATATTGGAGGATGAGGAGACGTATGAGACCCTGAAAAAAAATCCAAAACTTAAATTGATACTTGAAAGAGCTAAAGAGAATAAACTCATAACAGATGAGGAGTTCAAATTTCTATTGATACCACACCCCAGGATAGCGACCTTCTATGCCCTCACAAGACACATAAAAAACATCCACCAATACGAGGAAGACCAATAGTATCTGGTAATCAGAACCTAACTCAAAATATTAGTCAATATGTAGACACTGTTTTGGCACCCTTTGTCCCCACTTTACCTTCACATCTTAGAGACACTAAGGACACTGTTAAAAAAAATTACAGATCTCACAGTCACTGAGCACACGTCACTTATGAGTTTAGATGTGGAGGGACTGTGTAGTAACATTAAACATGATCTTGGTTTAGAAGCAGCTACTACCTACTTGAGCACTAAAAGTAGATTATTTTCTGATCACAACCAATTTTCACTGAACTACTACACTTCTTACTTACACATAATTACTTTTTATTTCTGGGTACCTTTTATCGACAGTTAAAAGGTACCGCTATGGGGACTACTTGTGCACCTACGTTTGCAAACTTGTTTTTGGGGTGGTGGGAGCAAAATTTTGTTTTTGGTGGTGAAGAGTTGACACAATACATGGAGAACATTTCTTTTTGGGGTAGATATCTGGATGATATCTTAATCTTTTGGGAGGGCACACCAACCTCTTTCCTGGAATTTACCGAAAAATGTAATGATAACATCATCGGAATGAGATTCACACATGAAATTGGGGGTTGAAGTATCAATTTTTTGGATCTTACAATATCGATTGACACAGACAATCAGATACAGACCACTGTCTTCAGGAAGCCAACTGCAACCAATAGTCTGCTACATTGGAACAGATGGCATCCGGGTCCCTTACATAAAAGTATACCAGTTGGAAAATATTTACGGGCAAAACGTAATTGTTCACAGGATGAACAATTCAAGCTGGAAAGTGGCAAACTAATGTCTAGATTTGAACATCGGGGCTACCCAAAGAAATTTATGAGAAAAGCCTTCAATAAGGCGAATCAGAGACCAAGGAATGAACTTCTCAATGAAAAACTGGAGACATCCGAAGGAAAAATTATCAAATGTATTGAGATGTATGATGCATGCTCGTCCGAAATAACATCTATGATGAGAAAATACTGGCCAATTCTCCAGGCGGACAAAGAGAGAAGTAATTGGCCCAAGACCAAGTATAACCTACAGGAGAGGTCCAAACCTAAAGGACCTATTGATCCTATTGGTCCATAGTCGCCAGAAGAAAATAGGAAGTAGTGAGAGAGTAAGTTGGTTACCAACCCCCCCTGAAGGTTCATACCCCTGTGGAGATTGTGTGATGTGTAAGTATTTACCAAAAACTAAAATATTTACGAACCCACATGATGGACAAAATTACACGATCAGTGATTTCCTCAACTGTGGGAGCAAAAATTTAAAGGGAACCCGTCATTAAGTTTTACCATATATAACGAGTGGCAACACGTAATAGAGGTTAATATCATGTGTCCTACCATGCTTGGATGTCTGCTGGCACGTCTGTAAATGTGGCAAAAACAACTTTAATAACTGTCACATGCAGTATGTAAATGAGGCTTAAGTAGTCACCAGGCATGCTCAAGTAGTCACCAGGCATGTGGCCTGCTGAAGAAGTCACGGCTCCTCACACTGTACACACGCTCATTCAGGCTCTAATCACTCCTATTTAGACATGATTGACAGCCTACCTCTAAGAAATGATATCAGACCCTGACTGAGCTGCTGAATCATACCTAGATAGGTATTATTTGAGCCTGAATAGACGTGATTACTGCTCTGGTAGCCATGACTACTTTAGCAGCGCACGCCCGACTGAGCCTCATTTACATACAGCATGTGATCTTTTATAAAAATTGTTTACTTCACATTTATAGATGTACCAGCGGACATCCAGACATGGCAGAACACGTGATATTAACCTCTATTATGTGCTGCCACTGATTATATAGGGTAAAACTATTGATTGGTTCCCTTTAATATATGGAGCACAATGTGAATGCCCACTGATATATGTTGGTAAGACCACACAGGAGTTAAGGAGACGGGTGGGGAAACACCTAAGTACAATCCGGATGGGTGCAGATACACCGATCTCTAGACATGTGAGAAAATATCATGGTGGTAAGATGGAAACCCTTAAGTTCTGGGGTATAACTCAAATTAAAATGGGACCCAAAAAAGGTAATATAGATAAAATCTTACAAAAAGAAGAAGCCAAATGGATCTACCGATTACAGTGTAGGTCCCTGAAAGAATTAAATGAGGGTTTCTCATTTTCAGCATTTCTACAATAAATTAATTGGTTGATTGAATTAATAACATTGAACCAAAGATGTGAGAGTAATAAATATATCAAAAAGAAAATGATGTATCAATACTCTGATTCAGGAAATTACATAGTAATGTGAATTATAAGATCCAATCACAAGAGGTTAGTATGATACTCACCAGGGATGGTAGACTGCGGATCCCGGTATCTGAAATCTGGGAGAGTTGAGGATGTGTTGTGGAGTGAAACAGCTGACACCTAGAAGAAAACAATAAATAAAAGAACAAACAAAGGTTAACAACTATATTACCTAAATTGTGGAACCAAACAGCTGACACCTAGAAAAGAACAATTAATTAAAGAATAAACAAATGCCAACAATTACATCAGAAAAAATTATTTAATACCCACCACGGATGGAGGATGGCGGATCCCGTTGGCTGATGTCTGGGAGAGTTGGTGCGGACTCCAATAGTTGAGATCTAGGAATTAATAAATAAAAGAATAACAAGGGTTAATAACTTTAATAAATTAATATAAATAAATAAATTAGAGTAATGAGATATATATAATAAGTCAAATACAGTCAGGGCAAACCACATATTAACGGGCACATAATGAATAAGTCATCTAGAATAAGGTAGTACCAATAATCTAGACAATAAAGAGTTAATAACAATAGAAGATAATATAACTTACTAATAGAGAAGTGATGGATATAAATAAAATTAATTATATGAGATCAAACTCAAAAACACAGGAAATATTCCTAAAAGAGAATATAATTTCTTAATTAAAATATCTAGGATGACATTAATATAAAAATGCCCAATAGAGACTTGTTCCTTATGGTCACATGACTTGGAGAAAGCATACACCAGAAGCAAGTGTGGAATCCTATGATAAGAATGCGGCCAACGGAGACCTGTGGGGTGTGATCACATGACCTAGTAGTGACACACACACACTATAGTCACGTGAGTGGGAATATAAACAAAGAAGTCATTTGACTGATCACGGGGACGCAGGAAATGGAACTGACGTAAGGACTGAGAGATCACTACGTACAGTCTCGGAACGGAACTCCATGCGAAACATAGCGCCGGAATAGATGCGCATGATCGGAACTTCCAATAAGGAAGTATAGACGTCACTGGTGAGTGACGTCTTAAGCAGGGATTGGCCTGATGAGTGTCAGACATCCAGATTGTGATATAGGATGACCTGATTGGACGGGGAAGGACAGGATTAGCTCCCCACCTACAAACAGAGGCCATTTAAACCCCAGATACGGAGAATTGTACCATTAGCACCTCGGCCCTTGATAAAGCCGGTTACGGCCGGCAAAACGTCGGGGGGTGCCACATATGGCGTTTTAATAGCAGTTTAGGGATCAAGAGTGAACTAAAACAATACTGGGATTGGAGTCAATAAATTGACTCAGGAGAGGAGACTAAATACCACCCTCTGGAAGAATATCCAATCCTACTATCATATGAAGCAAATAAGCCTCATATTACTTTCTCCCAAACTGTGTTTTTAAAGCACATCATTATATTTTTTCCTCACAATTGTTAAGAGTTTTAATAAAGAATAATAAAGATATACATTTTTAATATTAGGGGTTCCCAAGTTTTGGGAAATCAGGAAATTGTATATATATTTTGTATAAACCCTGGGAAACCCTTTGGATGTATTTGATTTTTTATACCATGTGTGCAGGGCACGGCGGTGTAACACTGTTCTTCACATGGTTTGCCTTGGCGAACGGAGTCACACAGGTGAGGAACTGCTAAAAGTCATTCATCAAGAAATCAAATTATGGCTCACTCCAAGAAAACTGGAAATGGGAACCATGGTGACCGATAATGGGAAGAACATCTTGTCTGCGCTGCAACAAGGAAGCCTGAGACATGTGCCCTGTGTGGCACACGTGTTCAATCTGGTTGTCAAGTGGTTCCTGAAGTATTCCACCCATCTGCAAGACATCCTAACAATGAAGGAAACTTTGCATGCACTTAATCCACTTGTACACCGCAAAGCACACCCTCCTTGAGCTGCAGCGTCAGAACGGTCTCACCCAACATAGTCTGATTTGCGACGTTTCCACACATTGGAATTCCACCCTCCATATGTTGGACCGACTATACGAACAGAGGAAAACCATCACCGATTTCTTGATGATCCAAGCGGATAGGGGGACTGCCTTGTGTAACTTCCCTGTCAACTAGTAGCAGCTCATACGTAACACCGGCCATTTGCTCAGGCCCTTAGAAAGCCACATTATTAGTCAGTCGCCAGGATTACGGGATGAACGACGTCATTCCACTGCTTCATTTACTACAACACGTGTTGGAAACGATGGCTGGTCAGGGCACCTACATCTCATGGCCACATGAGCACCTGTGGGGGCTGAACTGGAGGAGGAGGAGGAGGAGGGGCACATTGGAGCACAATTTAGGTCTCCTAATGCTGACGCCAACTCCAGACTGTCAGTCAGCATCTATATGGTGTCCTTATGCGGCCGACAACTCCAGGCTGTGTCATTCAGCCACTATTTGGTCTCGTCATGCTTCCGCTACCTCCTGGCTGTGTCACTGTACCTCCATGTGGTCTCCTCATGCTGCTAGAGAGTTAAATAAAACTTTTTAGGTTCATCTATTTGAAATCTTCAATTTAAACGTTAAAATATATCTTTAATCTTTTCACTTGTGAGGCCCTATGGTCTTGTCAGGCTGCTGCCACCTCCAGGCTGGGTCATTCAGCACACTCCATATGCATGTTACAGCAAGGCAAAGTGTTCTACACCCCTATTGAGGCTCTCTGTTGGCCAGAAATAGCCATTTCTAATACAGATTTGCGGCAAATAAATTTGGACCAAACCAAATCCGGCCAATCGGCTGAATCTAAATTTTCCAAAATTTGCTCATCTCTAACCACTAGTGAAGATATTAAACAAAATTGGTCCCAGTACAGATCCCTGAGGTCCACACTGGTAACAAGACCTTGCTCTGAACATACTCCATTGACTACAACCCTCTGTTATCTGTTACTCAGCCACTGCCTAATCCACTCAACAATATGGGAGTCCAAGCTCAATGACTGCAGTTTATTGATAAGTATTCTATGTGGGACAGTGCCAAAAGCCTTACTAAAATCTAGATATGCGATGTCTACTGCCCCTCCGCCATCTATTATTTTAGTCATCCAGTCAAAAAATCTATAAGATTTGTTTGACATGATCTCCCTGAAGTAAACTGATGATGTTTTTCATCTTGCAATCCACGGGATTTTAGAAGTTCCACAATCTTATCCTTTAGTAGGGTTTCCATTAATTTCCCCACTATTGATGTCAGACTTACTGGCCTATAGTTGCTTGATTCCTCCCTACTACCTTTGTTGTGAATGAGCTAATTTCCAATCTTCTAGGCAGTAGGAAGCCTTCTCAGTCACAAGAATGGGCTCTCTGCTGCCTAATTCCTCCACCCCCAACCTACTGTCAGCACAGGATGAGACCAGTGATGTGAAGGAGGAGCTGGTATTGCTGCTCATTGGATTAATTACTCATTAGGCAGTAGAGAGACCGTTCTTGTGACTGAGAAGGCTCCATACTGCCTAATCTAATGAGTAATAAATCTATTGGGCAGCAATATCAGCTTATTATTTTTGTTATTGTTATTATTATTATTATATTAGCAAATTGCTTTTTAATACTTTTAGACACCAAACACAGGTTGTTCCTTTTCTATACATCTCCATTGGCACTTGGAAAAAGGCAGCCATGTTGGACAACCTCTTTCTAAAGCTGGAGGACCTCTTTAAACTACAGTACATATATGTATACCATTACAACTCACTTACGTTTAATTTGCTTCTATCAACAGCTGGAAAGCCTTTCCTCAAGTCTTACGCCATCCAAATGCTTGGAGGGCGCTGTTTACATTGACAGAACAGTGGGGAACGACACTTTTTTTCTGGTTACTTGGCAAACTGGAGTACCAAATATTAACTTGGAAAGTCCAAGTGGGATTACATATAATGCTACACACTTTGTCAGTGACAACACTGCTAAGTCCTCAAGGCTTGCTCTCCCAGGAACAGCAGAGGTAACATTTTACCATTTTGGTATTTAATTTAAATCATTTTAAGAAAATCCTAAAAGTCTGAAAGTAAATATTCACAATCTAAGACCATATCCTTTTTAGAACTGAAACAGTGAGGGGCCTACTAGAATCTCTAGCTTAGAAAATTGGTAAAGATCTGCAAATGTGTTCTTTTGCACAAGGAAGGAAAGATTAGTTGGTATTCGAACATAGGAAGTATGATATATATATATATATATATATATATATATATATATATATATATGTAAAGTAAAGAGAAGGACCTGTTCTTATCATACACCTGTCTATATGTCTTATTGAGGCATGAGTGTGTCATTGGGGTTTCCTTCTTAGGACCCTCACTATGAGCCCCAGCAGTGAGCTTCTAAGCTTCTACGATGTGGTTGTTACGCCGAGCGCTCCGGGTCCCCGCTCCTCCCCGGAGCGCTCGCTTCACTCTCCCCGCGGCAGCGCTCCGGTCACGTCCTCTGACCCGGGGCGCTGCGATTCCGCTGCCAGCCGGGATGCGATTCGCGATGCGGGTAGCGCCCGCTCGCGATGCGCACCCCGGCTCCCCTACCTGACTCGCTCTCCGTCTGTTCTGTCCCGGCGCGCGCGGCCCCGCTCCCTAGGGCGCGCGCGCGCCGGGTCTCTGCGATTTAAAGGGCCACTGCGCCGCTGATTGGCGCAGTGGTTCCAATTAGTGTGTTCACCTGTGCACTTCCCTATATCACCTCACTTCCCCTGCACTCCCTTGCCGGATCTTGTTGCCTTAGTGCCAGTGAAAGCGTTCCTTGTGTGTTCCTTGCCTGTGTTTCCAGACCTTCTGCCGTTGCCCCTGACTACGATCCTTGCTGCCTGCCCCGACCTTCTGCTACGTCCGACCTTGCTTTTGCCTACTCCCTTGTACCGCGCCTATCTTCAGCAGCCAGAGAGGTGAGCCGTTGCTAGTGGATACGACCTGGTCACTACCGCCGCAGCAAGACCATCCCGCTTTGCGGCGGGCTCTGGTGAAAACCAGTAGTGGCTTAGAACCGGTCCACTAGCACGGTCCACGCCAATCCCTCTCTGGCACAGAGGATCCACTACCTGCCAGCCGGCATCGTGACAGTAGATCCGGCCATGGATCCCGCTGAAGTTCCTCTGCCAGTTGTCGCTGACCTCACCACGGTGGTCGCCCAGCAGTCACAACAGATAGCGCAACAAGGCCAACAGCTGTCTCAACTGACCGTTATGCTACAACAGTTACTACCACAGCTTCAGCAGTCATCTCCTCCGCCAGCTCCTGCACCTCCTCCGCAGCGAGTGGCCGCTCCTGGGATACGCTTATCCTTGCCGGATAAATTTGATGGGGACTCTAAGTTTTGCCGTGGCTTTCTTTCCCAATGTTCCCTGCATCTGGAGATGATGTCGGACCTGTTTCCCACTGAAAGGTCTAAGGTGGCTTTCGTAGTCAGCCTTCTGTCCGGAAAAGCCCTGTCATGGGCCACACCGCTCTGGGACCGCAATGACCCCGTCACTGCCTCTGTACACTCCTTCTTCTCGGAAATCCGAAGTGTCTTTGAGGAACCTGCCCGAGCCTCTTCTGCTGAGACTGCCCTGTTGAACCTGGTCCAGGGTAATTCTTCCGTTGGCGAGTATGCCGTACAATTCCGTACTCTTGCTTCAGAATTGTCCTGGAATAATGAGGCCCTCTGCGCGACCTTCAAAAAAGGCCTATCCAGCAACATTAAAGATGTTCTGGCCGCACGAGAAATTCCTGCTAATCTACATGAACTTATTCACCTAGCCACTCGCATTGACATGCGTTTTTCCGAAAGGCGTCAGGAACTCCGCCAAGATATGGACTCTGTTCGCACGAGGCGTTTCTTCTCCTCGGCTCCTCTCTCCTCTGGTCCCCTGCAATCTGTTCCTGTGCCTCCCGCCGTGGAGGCTATGCAGGTCGACCGGTCTCGCCTGACACCTCAAGAGAGGACACGACGCCGTATGGAGAACCTCTGCCTGTACTGTGCTAGTACCGAACACTTCCTGAGAGATTGTCCTATCCGTCCTCCCCGCCTGGAAAGACGTACGCTGACTCCGCACAAAGGTGAGACAGTCCTTGATGTCTACTCTGCTTCTCCACGTCTTACTGTGCCTGTGCGGATGTCTGCCTCTGCCTTCTCCTTCTCTACAGTGGCCTTCTTGGACTCTGGATCTGCAGGAAATTTTATTTTGGCCTCTCTCGTCAACAGGTTCAACATCCCGGTGACCAGTCTCGCCAGACCCCTCTACATCAATTGTGTAAATAATGAAAGATTGGACTGTACCATACGTTTCCGCACGGAGCCCCTTCTTATGAGCATCGGATCTCATCATGAGAGGATTGAACTTTTGGTCCTCCCCAATTGCACCTCGGAAATTCTCCTTGGACTTCCCTGGCTTCAACTTCATTCCCCTACCCTGGATTGGTCCACTGGGGAGATCAAGAGTTGGGGGTCCTCTTGTTCCAAGAACTGTCTAAAACCGGTTCCCAGTAACCCTTGCCGTAACTCTGTGGTTCCTCCAGTAACCGGTCTCCCTAAGGCCTATATGGACTTCGCGGATGTTTTCTGCAAAAAACAAGCTGAGACTCTACCTCCTCACAGGCCTTATGATTGCCCTATCGACCTCCTCCCGGGTACTACTCCACCCCGGGGCAGAATTTATCCTCTCTCTGCCCCAGAGACTCTTGCCATGTCCGAATACGTCCAGGAGAATCTAAAAAAGGGCTTTATCCGTAAATCCTCCTCTCCTGCCGGAGCCGGATTTTTCTTTGTGTCCAAAAAAGATGGCTCCCTACGTCCTTGCATTGACTACCGCGGTCTTAATAAAATCACGGTTAAGAACCGCTACCCCTTACCCCTCATCTCTGAACTCTTTGATCGCCTCCAAGGTGCCCACATCTTCACTAAATTGGACTTAAGAGGCGCCTATAACCTCATCCGCATCAGAGAGGGGGACGAGTGGAAAACGGCATTTAACACCAGAGATGGACACTTTGAGTATCTGGTCATGCCCTTTGGACTGTGCAACGCCCCTGCCGTCTTCCAAGACTTTGTCAATGAAATTTTTCGTGATCTGTTATACTCCTGTGTTGTTGTATATCTGGACGATATCCTAATTTTTTCTGCCAATCTAGAAGAACACCGCCAGCATGTCCGTATGGTTCTTCAGAGACTTCGTGACAACCAACTCTATGCCAAAATTGAGAAATGTCTGTTTGAATGCCAATCTCTTCCTTTTCTAGGATATTTGGTCTCTGGCCAGGGACTACAGATGGATCCAGACAAACTCTCTGCCGTCTTAGATTGGCCACGCCCCTCCGGACTCCGTGCTATCCAACGCTTTTTGGGGTTCGCCAATTATTACAGGCAATTTATTCCACATTTTTCTACCATTGTGGCTCCTATCGTGGCTTTAACCAAAAAAAATGCTGATCCCAAGTCCTGGCCTCCTCAAGCAGAAGACGCCTTTAAACGACTCAAGTCTGCCTTTTCTTCGGCTCCCGTCCTCTCCAGACCTGACCCTTCCAAACCTTTCCTATTGGAGGTTGATGCCTCCTCAGTGGGAGCTGGAGCTGTTCTTCTACAAAAAAATTCTTCCGGGCATGCTGTCACTTGTGGTTTTTTCTCTAGGACCTTCTCTCCAGCGGAGAGGAACTACTCCATCGGGGATCGAGAGCTTCTAGCCATTAAATTAGCACTTGAGGAATGGAGGCATCTGCTGGAGGGATCAAGTTCTCCTGTTATTATCTACACCGACCACAAGAACCTCTCCTACCTCCAGTCTGCCCAACGGCTGAATCCTCGCCAGGCCCGGTGGTCTCTGTTCTTTGCCCGATTTAATTTTGAGATTCACTTTCGTCCTGCCGATAAGAACATTAGGGCCGATGCTCTCTCTCGTTCCTCGGATGCCTCAGAAGTTGAACTCTCTCCGCAACACATCATTCCACCTGACTGCCTGATCTCCACTTCTCCTGCCTCCATCAGGCAGACTCCTCCAGGAAAGACCTTTGTTTCTCCTCGCCAACGCCTCGGAATCCTCAAATGGGGTCACTCCTCCCATCTCGCAGGCCATGCGGGTATCAAGAAATCTGTGCAACTCATCTCCCGCTTCTATTGGTGGCCGACTCTGGAGACGGATGTTGTGGACTTTGTGCGAGCCTGCACTATCTGTGCCCGGGATAAGACTCCTCGCCAGAAGCCCGCTGGTTTTCTTCATCCTCTGCCTGTCCCCGAACAGCCTTGGTCTCTGATTGGTATGGATTTTATTACTGATTTACCCCCTTCCCGTGGCAACACTGTTATTTGGGTGGTCGTTGATCGATTCTCCAAAATGGCACACTTCATCCCTCTTCCTGGTCTTCCTTCTGCGCCTCAGTTGGCTAAACAATTTTTTGTACACATTTTTCGTCTTCACGGGTTGCCTACGCAGATTGTCTCGGATAGAGGCGTCCAATTCGTGTCTAAATTCTGGAGGGCTCTCTGTAAACAACTCAAGATTAAATTAAATTTTTCTTCTGCATATCATCCCCAGTCCAATGGACAAGTAGAAAGGATTAACCAGATCTTGGGTGATTATTTGCGACATTTTGTTTCCTCCCGCCAGGATGACTGGGCAGATCTCCTCCCATGGGCCGAATTCTCGTATAACTTCAGGGTCTCTGAGTCTTCCTCCAAATCCCCATTTTTCGTGGTGTACGGCCGTCACCCTCTTCCCCCCCTCCCTACTCCCTTGCCCTCTGGTCTGCCCGCTGTGGATGAAATTTCTCGTGACCTTTCCATCATATGGAGAGAGACCCAAAATTCTCTCTTACAGGCTTCATCACGCATGAAGAAGTTCGCGGATAAGAAAAGAAGAGCTCCCCCCGTTTTTTCCCCTGGAGACAAGGTATGGCTCTCCGCTAAATATGTCCGCTTCCGTGTCCCTAGCTACAAGTTGGGACCACGCTATCTTGGTCCTTTCAAAATTTTGTGTCAAATTAATCCTGTCTCTTATAAACTTCTTCTTCCTCCCTCTCTTCGTATCCCTAATGCCTTTCACGTCTCTCTTCTCAAACCACTCATCCTCAACCGTTTTTCTCCCAAATCTGTTCCTCCCACTCCTGTTTCCGGCTCCTCGGACATCTTCTCGGTCAAAGAAATTTTAGCTGCCAAAAAGGTCAGAGGGAAAAATTTTTTTTTAGTGGACTGGGAGGGTTGTGGTCCTGAAGAGAGATCCTGGGAACCTGAGGACAACATCCTAGACAAAAGTCTGCTCCTCAGGTTCTCAGGCTCTAAGAAGAGGGGGAGACCCAAGGGGGGGGGTACTGTTACGCCGAGCGCTCCGGGTCCCCGCTCCTCCCCGGAGCGCTCGCTTCACTCTCCCCGCGGCAGCGCTCCGGTCACGTCCTCTGACCCGGGGCGCTGCGATTCCGCTGCCAGCCGGGATGCGATTCGCGATGCGGGTAGCGCCCGCTCGCGATGCGCACCCCGGCTCCCCTACCTGACTCGCTCTCCGTCTGTTCTGTCCCGGCGCGCGCGGCCCCGCTCCCTAGGGCGCGCGCGCGCCGGGTCTCTGCGATTTAAAGGGCCACTGCGCCGCTGATTGGCGCAGTGGTTCCAATTAGTGTGTTCACCTGTGCACTTCCCTATATCACCTCACTTCCCCTGCACTCCCTTGCCGGATCTTGTTGCCTTAGTGCCAGTGAAAGCGTTCCTTGTGTGTTCCTTGCCTGTGTTTCCAGACCTTCTGCCGTTGCCCCTGACTACGATCCTTGCTGCCTGCCCCGACCTTCTGCTACGTCCGACCTTGCTTTTGCCTACTCCCTTGTACCGCGCCTATCTTCAGCAGCCAGAGAGGTGAGCCGTTGCTAGTGGATACGACCTGGTCACCACCGCCGCAGCAAGACCATCCCGCTTTGCGGCGGGCTCTGGTGAAAACCAGTAGTGGCTTAGAACCGGTCCACTAGCACGGTCCACGCCAATCCCTCTCTGGCACAGAGGATCCACTACCTGCCAGCCGGCATCGTGACAGTGGTTAGTGTATTTAACCCCTCGCTCTGTAGGATGTAGGCTAGTGGGAGTATTGCAAAGGGCCTACCAAGTAGTGACAGTACAACAATTTACTTGATACGCACAGTCCTATGCCTGCAATTCCAAGAAAATTTTACTGAACAGAGTTATTTAAAGGAGTACTCCGGTGGAAAACTTTTAATTTTTTTTTTATCAACGGGTGCCAGAAAGTTAAAACAGATTTGTAAATTACTTCTATTAAAAAATCTTAATCCTTCCAGTACTTATTAGCTGCTGAATACTACATAGGAAATTATTTTCTTTTTCGAATGCAGAGCTCTCTGCTGACATCATGAGCACAGTGCTCTCTGGTGACATCTCTGTCCATTTTAGTTCTTAAAATGGACAGAGATGTCAGCAGAGAGCACTGTGGTCATGATGTCAGCAGAGAGCTCTGCGTTCGAAAAAGAAAATAATTTCCTCTGTAGCATTCAGCAGCTAATAAGTACTGGAAGGATTAAGAATTTTTTTAATAGAAGTAATTTACAAATCTGTTTAACTTTCTGGAACCAGTTGATTAAAAAAAAAAGAAAAAAACGTTTTTCACCGGGGTACCCCTTTAATCCATAAAGTGACTATTTAGACAGACGTGTGGCCAGACATAGTACATGTTTTTCGGTTATTTACGTGTATTATTTAGACATTATGTAAATGACTACATTTCCTCATGGAGAAGCTATTGCGATGTAAATGATTAGTGATCAGCAGCTTTCCCAAGAAAATGGACCTGACTTAACATTTCAATAGATCAGTAATTGTGGTGATTTCTATTGTGCCAACTTTAATGATAAAGAAGGTTTTTCTTTTGTTCTAGATCGGACCCTGGAATTACAGCCTATGTAATTCCCGTAGTTCAGCTGAAGTTCTAGGTTTAGTTGTGAATTCTAAGGCTTCAGATGAAAATGTTTCTCCAATTGTTGTAAATGCCCATATGAACCAAGACATAAACCAGTATCCCAACCCCATGGTCATCTACGTCTCGGTGAGTCAAGGAATGATGCCGGTCACTGGAGCAAAGGTCACGGCAATAATTGAACCTGTCACTGGACCAATAGTCACCCTAGAGCTTCTGGACAATGGGGCAGGTAATTGCTGTTAGAATTGCCTATTTTTTGTTATGTATTACAATTTCACTGCTTCACTACTAAGTCTGACAAATCTGATGGTTTTAATTTTACTACTAATACTTGTAAAAAATAAGTATGACCATGTCCACACAAAACTGAACCGCAAAGTTGTTCTTTGGGGGCTGGTCTTCTGAAACGTGCCACCTTCTATCTATACAGAACATGTGCATGTCCACATTTATTTCCATGGTAAAAAAAAAGTGTCTTTCCTCTTTCCTTAGCATATCCTGAGATAAGTGATGTGAGATGACCAGCTATGAAAAAAACATGATTTTTCTATACTCTGGTGAGAGTTCTTTATGCTATCAGTGTTAAAAGAGTACTCCACCCCTAGACATCTTATCCCCTATACAAAGGATGAAGAATAAGATGTCCCACAGATGGGACCCCCACGATTAGTGGTGAGCAGCAGGGGCCGTATTCGAATTTGTGATATATTGCGAATATATGGACGAACATTCGTCCTATGTTGGCGAAATTTGCATATTCGCTATGTTCGTTCCCTTTTTTTCCCCAAGCGAAAATTCATAATGAAATTTGCAAAGTGCGCATTTGTGATTATATCTTTCACCTAAAAGAA